>NW_010548111.1:0-9203 GCF_000687285.1 Phaethon lepturus | reverse complement strand
AGGACAGGCTGAGAGAGTAGGGGTTGTTCAGTCTGGAGAACAAGGGCAGGGCAGGGCAGGAAAGGGAAGGGGACTGGAGCAGAGGGGCGGGGAAGGGGATTGGAGGGGAGGGGAGAAGGCAAGGCTCCCGGGAGACCCTTCTGCAGCCTTCCAGGACTTAAAGGGGGCCTATAGGAAAGATGGGGACAGACATTTTAGCAGGGCCTGTTGCCATAGGACAAAGGGTAATGGTTTTAAACTGAAAGAAGGTAGATCTTGACTAGATCTAAGGAAGACATTTTTCACAATGGGGTGGTGAAACACTGGCACAGGTTGCCCAGAGAGATGCCACATCCCTGGAATCACTCAAGGTCAGTTTGGATAGGGCTCTGAGCAACCTGATCTAGTTCAAGATGTCCCTGCTCACCACACAGGGGTTAGACTAGATGACCTTTAAAGGTCCCTTTCAATCCAAAGATTCTATGATTCTATGATTTATCTCTCTGCAGTGGAGCAGTCTTGCAGCACTCAGGCAGTGGACGACAGAAAAATAGGTATTATTTATGTGTGTTATACATTTAGGGTAGCTTAAGATGAGCTAAAAGAAGAGCTCACTCTGTTTATTTAAAGATGGATTATTTGCTCTGCTCATGACAGGAGTTCTGTTCAGTTGTCTCAATAACAACAGTATAGTAAAACTGAGTAGAAGCCCATCTTTCTACAGAGGGTCACTTCAGCCAAATAGACTATGAAAGTCTATCCAATCAGTCCTCCACTCCACATGTGGTGGCATTCTCAAGTGAAAATATTACTTATTTTCAACACATACCATCTCCTGTGATAACAGGATCTCCAAAAATTCATGTGAAAGTCCAAAAAAAGTCAGCATTGATAGTGCCATTACTTGGACAATGGAGAATTGTCTGCTAAAGACAAAATTAATTTGTGCCAACATCAGAGGTTGTCTAGAGATGAGTGAAAACACTGGAAGACTTTCCCCTGAAATTAGAATAGCATTGAACAGAACAGAACAGAACAGAACAGAACAGAGTAGTTCAATTGGAAGGGAGCTACAACAATCATCTAGTCCAACTACCTGACCACTTCAAGGCTGACCAAAAGTTAAAGCATATTATTAAGGGCACTATCCAAATGCCTCTTAAACACTGATATGTATGGGGCATCAGCCACCTCTCAGGGAAGTCTGTTCCAATGTTTGACCACTCTCTCAGTAAAGAAATGTTTCATAATGTCAAGTCTGAACCTTCTCTGATGCATACATCCTCTCACTGGATACCAGGGAGGAGAGACTAGCACTTCCCTCTACACTTCCCCATTTATATATCAAAAGGCTGCAATAAGGTCTCCTCAGAGCCTTCTCTTCTCTAGGCTTAACAGCCTAGGCCCTCTCAGCCTTTCCTCATAGGAGCCATCTTCCAGCCCTTTGATAATTTTTGTCGCCCTCCTCTGGACCTGTTCTAACAGGTCCATGTCTTCCTTGTACTGGGGACCCCAGAGCTGGGCAGAGTACTCCAGGTGGGGTCTCGTAAGAGTGGAGTAGAGGGGGAAAATCATCTCCCTCCACCTGGTGGTCATGATTCTTTTGATGCAACCCAGAACACGGTTGGCTTTCTGGGCTGTGAGAGCACATTGCCAACTCATACCCAATTTTTCATCCACCAACATCCTCAAGTCCTTCTCCGCAGGGCTGCTTTCGATCCATACATCCAAGGCTGTACTGATATTTGGGATTAGCCTCATCCAGATGCAGGACCTTGCACTTGGCCTTGTTGAACCTCATGAGGTTCACATGGGCCCACTCCTCAAACCTGTCAAGATCCTTCTGGATGGCATGCCTTCCTGCAAGCTTATCAATCAATGGCACTACTCAGCTTGGTGTCATCCACAAACTTGCTGAGGGTACACTCAATCCCACTGTCTGTGTCAGTGATGAAGATATGAAATAGTACTAGTCCCAGAACCGACCATCAAGGAACACCACTTATTACTGGTTTTGACTTGGACATTGAGCCATTGGTTGTAACTCTTTGGACATGGCCACCCATCCAATTCCTTATCCATCAAACAGTAGATCCATCAAATCCTTATCTCCCCAATTTAGCAACAAAAACGTTGTTGTCCTTCCTTGCCTGTCCCTTCTGAACAGTTAACAGCCATTGATTGCAGTTCTCCAGTCATGCAATTTGTCCCTCCACATTTCAGTGACAGAGATTAGACCATAGCATTCTAGGTGCACAGTGGCTTCCAGCTCTTTCCTGTTTGTTACCCATGCTGTGTGCATTGGTACAGAGGCACTTCAGCTGGGCTATTAACCACTTTACCTTTTTAGATGAACATGCCCAAACTCCATCAAGGCATTTCACAGGTGTTTCCTTATTGGTTCCTAATATATCAGCAGTCCCTTCCTCTTCTCTGTCACTCAAAACTCTGTCCCCTTCACTGCTAAACCTAGTTTAAAAGTCTGGCCAGCTTGTTGGTGAAGATCCTTTTGCCCCATTTAGTCAGGTAAATCCCATCAGCTTGCAAGAGACCTGGCTTCCCAAAGGTTGATCCATGATCAGAGAAGGCAAAACCTTGAGTATGGAACCAGCAACGCAGCCAGGCATTCACCTCCTTCCTGAACCTCTTCCTCCAACTGGCATGATAGAGAACACCACCTGTGCTCCAGATCCTTTGACACTGCTGTGAAGGACATACAGTCCCCCTACTCTTTTGATCATTCTAGGTTGCTTCGTCGCAGTATCATTAGACCCTATGTGGAATAGTAGGAGTAGGTGATAATCTGTAGGGTTCACCAGGCTCAGTAGCCTCTCAGTGACATTCTCTTACCTGTCCCCGACTCACCAGCTGGTCCAGTTTGGTGCTCACTGCAGACACACAGCACTCACACACTTGTCCCACAGACACACCACACTCGCAGGTCTCTTCAAATACCAGCATGGCCCCTCTGCCTGCCTGATACCCCAGCCCAGACCCGAGGTCCCCTATTGCCAGCTCTTCCAGCTTGAAGATTGCCAGTGAATACATACAGAACCCCATGCACAGCATGGGAAAGATACAGACACTCACCCCTCTGGCAGCTAGCACCAGGCACACAGGTTGTAACCTGGAGTGCATTGAGGATAACTTCTTAAGAAGTATCTGCCAGGTAACAGCCAGCCTTCCAATATCATGGACCTAGGATAAGGTCCATAAGGTTTGCAACCTTACCCATTGCAAAGTTCCAAATTTGCCTACAGTTTCTTGATAACTCATCAGCTGATGTGACTGATCAGGTTTGTTTCTGCATATTGTCTTCAGTAATGCTAATTGCTCACATTGTATGACTCTCTGTGTTTTTCTTCCTCTTTTCCTTATCATGCCAATTTTGCAAAGTCCTTAAATCAGATCTTACTGAAAAAAATATTCTCACACTCCACATATGCTTACCAATTAGTGTGACTGACCATGTTTGTTCTCATCACTGCTTCTCTTACCGTTTGTCAGTCAAGTTTCTGTCTCTGTATGTTCTGATTTATGGCTTCTTTGACAAGATACCCTTAAAGGGATGGACACTCTCCTTCCACAGCCTTCAGTGTTCTTATATATTTCACTTTCTGTATTTTGCCTCATCTATCTTTCAATACAAGCAGCAAAGTAGTGTGATTCAAAGGTCATTTTTCTGAAGAGCAGTAGATAGAATTACATCGTACAAAATGGGATTAGATGAGCAGGCCTCATAACAATGTACTGTCCTATTATCTGCAGTAAAATCATTCCTGCAAATGAGATAATTTTGTCTACAACCACTTTGTGATTTGGCAAGGCCTATGAGCTTTCTTCTTGTGATTTGAAGAACATTTGCAGAAATGTTCAGAAAGAGATATTTGCCTTGTTTTTCCTATTGGTTGTGTGTAGTTTCAGAGACACTAAGGTCTGGTCTGGACTTGGCAAATTTGCCATCCTGTTTAGCAGATGTGTGGCCTGGCCCCTGACATAGGGGCAGTCTGGCTGATTTTATGGGCTGTAACTACACCTTTGTTATTTAAAAAAACAGAACAAAAAACCCCAACCTGTTTAAGGTCAATATGAATAAAGAGGAAAAACTCATATAAACCTACTAATTATCTGTATATTGCATTCATGTCAACTTTAAAATACTTGTCTGCAAGTACAACGAAGTGGTAATATTTCCCAAGAACTCCTCAGCCCACTTTAACACACATTCATAAGCCTGTTACAAAGGATGATATCCCTTACACACTATAATGAGCTGAATTATATTTTAATCCTGAAAATCAAGCTAAGGTTGTTCCAGGCCTGCTCAATATTTAGGATTTAAGAAGTGGAAGAGAATGTGTCAAATATATAGCAATTGTATCTCACTGTGCTTCATCCTTTGACTGGAAGTAGGTAGAACTTTCACTTCCAAGAGAACTCGGGTGGCTTGAAAGGCAGGGCATGGTTCATGCAGAACGACCAGCTTTGAGGCTGTGGGGAGAAGAACAAGAGGCAAGTGCAACTGTGATAGCATGTGGGATTAAGACTGTGTGTCACTTTGACCTATTTATTTGACGGGCAAGCCATGCTTTGGGAAGGTTTCTCAACAAAGCATGGACAGCTCTAGTTTGATTGCCTTCCCAGACTCCCAACTGTCTTGGCACTGTTCCTAAACCCTGTGCTCCCGCTGTACTTGTGCATGAGCCTACTGGTCATGACAGCTTGTGTGAAGCAGCCTCTACATTTGCCTGTTGAGGTAGAAAATGCTTTTATTGTATTTTGAGGCCACTAATCCAGAGAGCTTCAAATCTTGACTTCAGCATGGTCTTTCCACTGGTTTAAGCTGCCCTGTAGGCAACAAACTCCTGTTTTGGCACTTTGTGGGCCAACCAGGAATGGCAGCAGGGTGTGCACTGTGCTGCACCAGGGTGTGTGTGTATTATACCAAGGCAGTGAATGCACTCCAGCCCTTAACTTAGGTCACACTGGTCACTGCACTTCTTATCAATTATAGTTTTTCAGGAAGATGAAGTCTGACAGGAAGGATGGTTCACCCCTTTAAGACTCTTTTACCTGAAGCAGAGATAGTGATGAATGGGAAGGGTTATAAAATTTTCTTAAAAGCATTTTGACTTTGAATGTATGTATCAGAGAATAGTCACAGCCACTTCAGCCATTTTGCCTTTATGAGTAGTGATGTGCTTTATCAATTCATGGTTGTTGATGAACAGTTATTAGTTCAGTGCTTCTGCTGTTCCTAGGCACTGTCAGGGAGGACAGTGTTCCAAACTTATTCTCCATCCTGAGGTGAAGTTTAACCAGACAGAGACGGTGTGTGTTCAGCATCAAACTTGAGACACAGAGTATGAGTTCTGCCAACAAGATGCCATGTCTCTACAGGCAGATCACTGCACTTTTCCATGCCCTTGCTTCCCTTCTTCCTCTTTCTTCTGCATGTTTACATTGTAGGCTTTTCAGGACTATGGACATGTTTGTACACCACCTAATGGAGTCTTGCAGTTGACCGAATTTTCTCTAGGCTGTCACACTGCAAATGCAAAGCAAGAGAAGCAGCTGAAATTCCTTTATCGTTGCAGTCTACCATTTAGGGTATTTCCCTGTTGCACCATATCATTTGCGCCATCGAAGTCACTCTGAATGCTAAAGTGTTTCTGTTCTGTAGTCAGATATTGGTAAAGCCCATTAAGGGTGACACAACAGTAGTGAGAAGATAGGAGGTAACAAGTACGTCCTCTAAGAACCGTCAACAATACAGCCAGTTCTTGTCATGCAAAGCCCTTCTCATTTCACATACATTCCTTGCTCCTGTTTGTGTACAAATAAGCAAGTAATTGTGCATACTCTTCAGCTATGATGTGTGCTCAGCTTCAAGATTTTTCTCCTCTGCTCGCTGAGCTTTGCCTAGGGTGAGATGTTTGCAACTCAAATGGAAGCTACAGGAGAGTATAGAAATTACTATTTGAGAACTGGGAGCCCACCAACAGTGCAACTTCCAAGTAAATGCTTGCAAGTAAATTGCTTGCAAACAGCAAGTAAATGCTGGCATGGAGTATGAAGAAGGAAATCAAAGGGCCCATCTTAAAGACCTAAAATTACTGTGTGCAGTCTTGGAAAAAAGTTATTTTACTGCAGAAACAGAAGAACTGAATAGACTTTCATGTATTACAAATGCTAATGTTTATTTCCTGAGAGATGTGTCCCATCTTCTGCCTTTTGCATTTCTCATTCTTCAATGAGGTTAGCAATGTCCCAGCAGCAGTTTCAACAATAGACTCGCTCTAGTCCCTATAGATACAGTCCTTAGCCAGATGCTAAGCCAGTGACTCCTGCAGGAGTCCTGTGCCCAGTGACTCCTATAGGAGAAGCTTAGCATCTGGCAGTACCAGCCTCCAACTCATAAATGGCAACTTAGGGTACCCCTGCAATAAGCAGCAGAAGCTGCAGACATGGAAAATGCAGTAGTCATGAAGTTAGTGCCAGTGGAAATACCTTGTACTCTACCTGTACTGTTGCACTCAACAATGAGATTTTTAAGTCCTGTTGATTTCACGTGTCTTTCTCAACTACTTAAAAGAGAAATTCATGTCTCCAGGAAGCTGGATATACATTTTCTTCACAAGAAATTTGCTGGTGAACATGTTTGTTTGCCTGTGGAGTAAAGAAAACTATATGTCTAACAGCTTTCTGTTGAGAGAGGCATACTTCTAAAACATCTACCATCTTGTCAGTCTTACTTGCAGTAGAACTTTTCTATACATCCCTCTCATAATCAGGCACTTCAGCTGCACTGAGGAGGACAAAATAGAGATAATGAAGGATTCAGAGTAAAAATCACCCCATTGCAAAGTCTGGCTTACACAAAGCCTTAAACACCACTTCAGCTGTTTTACTAACATTGAAGAGATGCCTTGGGCACAGTAGAGGTTTAAGTTGTTCAATTTTTAATGAAACAACACACCCAATACCACTTTTCCAACACTGGAACAGTAAGAACCCTGAGAATCATACACTACAACTGATTCTGGCAGACCATTTAGAGATATGGAAATACAGACTCAAATTTTGTGTTGGTTTTTATGCAGAACTAGTTATGAGGTTGGACCAAACAAGCACTCCTGGTCTGCAACTATTTGACATCAGTGTCAGATGTTCTTGTAGTGATTGTTCTGACTCAAACCAGTGAGGTCTGAATTCACCCCAAGTGAAAAGAAGTCTATAATACTGAGTGCAGTAGCTTTCTGATCATTGCAGTATTTCAAGTTTGTAAACTTTAAAACAAAATAAAAGTCACAACAGAGAAAAAGAAAAAAAATCACTTGTTGTAACTTTTCCCTGGATCTGTTTGATGTAAACGATCAATAACTTGAACTCTGGATATCCACCTATCAGTATGTTTCTGTTTAGAAAAAGTAGGTAAGATATCAGTTGTTTTAAACCTCTAAAGATAGAAAACCTTGTCTTTAAGTACGTGAAGACCTTAAACAGACTAGGCTTTCTATACACTGCCAAAAGCTCGTCTGTTTTCCAAATGCGGTAATTACCCTAATAAGATATTAGGCTAAACATATTACCTTTTCTTGTCACACTCGATTTAAAAGACACTTGGAAAAAACCCTGGATCTAGCTCTTGTTAGATTGTCTTGAAAAGGCTTGACTGAAATTTAGAACCAACAGGAAAATGGAATTCCTTAGCTCCAGGAGTACATGACGTGCAATGCACCAGAACTGTCAGTTTATGTGTCTGCAAGACTGCTGACATAGTGAACAGAAACAGCCTTCCTGAACTTCCAGATAGCCTGTTGTCTGGAGTGCATGTTAGATTAGTAGCTGAAGTAGCTTCATACTGCAGAAGTATCTTTTCTTTGTTTATTTCTGGAAGACAATGTAGGTGCAAAGAAAGTTAGAAACATTGTCTTAGTTGAAGGACTAATGCTACTTTCACACATTTTCCTGTAGTATAAAATCCTCCAGTATTCAAATCTGCAGAGTTTTGGAGGGCTCACCAAAAAAATAAGAAGTCTCTGCCACAATACAGTCCTATGTACTATGTTCAGTATGGGAGTAGTTTTAAAGCAACTTCCCCCCAGGAAGTGAGTGAAAAATTAGTAAAAAATAAAGCAATACTGGCTCAGTTCATCTCTTTCTGCCATCTGTGTATTGCCAGGAGCTTCATACACGCTGTGTGTGCTGGTCCTATAGCAGCAATCTGAAAGAGGTGCAGACACCTTGGAAAGGTGAAGCAGATGTGACAGGAAAGTACTTCAGACCTTTGTGTTCCACAGGATTACAAGATAGGAGCTGTTGGACTTGTTTCCTAATTTGGGGCTGGAAACATGAGGGGTTGGCTCTGTGGAGTTTGAACAAGTAAATCGAGAAAGGCTTTGAATAGCATTATATAATTGCTGGGATACGTGAATCGTCAGGAGTAGGCTACAAGTCCCACAGGTACTAGCCCTCTGGGGAGTCATGGTCAAAACCTCAGTCAAATGACATGAAGGATTGGGGGAAGGGTGGCACAGCGGGGTAATGCTGACAAAGGCATGATTTGTGGAAACCCTTCCCACACAGCATTGCACAGGAGAAAGTGGCACTGCTATGATGTGTAAAATGAAGTAAATTCTTCATCTGCACATTTAGATCTCACAGAATTGTTGTTATTCCATTGATGACAGCAAGTGCATCCCTCTAAGTAGTAAATTTCGCTAAGTAGTGATTTTTCTTTGGTTATATATGTATACATTTTCCCATTATTTTACTCTTTCTGAAAACCTAATGCAGCTGGATTGGCTCCGCAAACGCAGCTGTTTACCTCAACACAGAGACGCATGCATTGACGAATGGAAACATTTTCATTACTTCAAGAGAAACCCTTAGTTGCATTGCTGGTATCTTTTCCTGCAAATGGATTAGCTTGAATAATGCTTATCTGACAACAAGGCAAAAAACAGTCATTCCCGTGACAAGTTAAAGAGTTTACCGACATCTCTTATTTCTTTGCATAAACCGGCAGGCGCAGTTTGCCCCCGCTATTTCAGCGCCCTGTATCAACCGTGCCCCGCTGATGCCTTCCAAGCTGACGGGCTGACGACAGGGTGGGGCGGTGCCTGATCCCCACACGCGCCTATAAGGGCCGGCTCCGCCTGAAACCCTACACCGCCCGGCGCCGGCGGAGAAAGCGCCACTCCCTGTTGGCCACACCAGTC
>NW_010548110.1:0-7078 GCF_000687285.1 Phaethon lepturus | reverse complement strand
GTTACGAGGTTTATTCTCGATTTCGGTGACAGTTTTTGACCTGCTAATTGCTTTGTTAAAAACTGGGTTAATAATCAGCTCATGAATATCAGTCTGCCAAAGAAATAACATCTTCTCCGTCAGTCTTTTAAAAGAGAAAACAACGTAAGGCTGCCCCAGTTGTCTTGAGAAATGGGAAAGTGCAGAGTTAAAATACAAAATTCAGATGGTCTGCCTATTTCCTGCAGACAAATGTTTTTCCTGAGGGATGAAAGTAATGCTATTTCCACTGTTACCATCTTCCTTAGCACAGAGGAATAGAATTGAAATCTGAACCCCTAAGTTCTTGCCAGGGGTTCTCAAGGGAGGAGATACGCAGTTAGCTACAAAAAACAAAAAAAGCCACCAAAAAACCCTGCTGCAATTGACTGCTGTGATCCAGTTCGTCTCCCTCCACACAGATCGCCTGTGAATTTGATTCACCACTCACCAGTTGTTTTACGGTGATCATTAGAGTCAACATTTATCAAAGCCAGTCTCAGGTTTTTACTGGAGCTAGATGGCCAACACACAAACCCAGGAGAGAAGCTATAAAAGATAAAGGATTTTCTTCAAGTCCACGCAGTGAAAGATTGCAGACACAGGCAGTTAATGTGATGAGGACATCCGAGGACACAACGATGTATTGATTGTATGCCAGTCGGCAATGGTCCCTGAAAGAAAGAAATTAATGCCTGGGCTTTAAATTCAATCTCTAAACAATTGTTTCACAATTGCTTAGGTGGAATTTCTGCCAGATGGAATATCCTGACTGTAGTTTGCTCCTAATGCTGCGGAGAAACCACGTTTTATCCTTATTTGTCCAGTAACTGTTCAGTGGGCTGGCACAGGTCCTTTTCAAACAACACCCTGAATTCAGGCCTTGCCGGGCCTGGGTATGGCGGGAGGGAAATATCCCACACGTTTTGAGGAATGGTGACAATGGCCACACTGTGATCAGGGGAGCTTGGCAAAGCCCCGATTCACTGAACTCATTTGCATTGAAGGTCCACTAGTAATTGTCAGCAAAACTGTACCCCATATCCCAGTTCCTTTGTTTCATAAACTCGGCCAAACCTGAAGGCCATGTCTTGTACAAAATACATCCTTTAAGTATGGCAGAGATTTTTAACTGAGCTTGCTTTTTAGAAAATGTATGCAGTTAAGAGCAATAGTGGATGCTGTAAGCAACATCATCACATTCATTCAGTCACTTGTATGTTAGACAAGCACCCACTTTTTCAGGCAGAAATCTCCATTTTCCTGACCTGTTCTTTTTTAAAGTCTTGTTGAATGGGGAAAGGGGGGAAGAAAGACATGGCAAATTCTGCAACTTTTGATGGAAACTCTTTTTTTCTTTCAGTAAGAGAGCAGCTTCCAGTTCTATGGACAGATCAGCAATTAAACTGGTAAGTGCTTAAGATATTAACCTGGAATTGAATAACTAACCCATGGAAATCAAGAGATTATTTAGAGTTAAACAATGCATGCGTAGTGCATGTCTAGATTTCTCATTTTCTTTCTGCTTTCTAGCTGCACAAGAAGACATAGTTACAGCTGCATGAGAAGCATTGGTGCCCTTGGCCTTCAGCCTGCCGTTACACAAAATCAATATTCAATATTGCAATTATCTGCATGATATGGACATATATTAAACATATATTAAACTTATAGGTGTAAGCATTCCCAATGTAGCATTTTTCTCTCAACCGTAAATCAGTCTCGTATAGTCTCATATGTAATGAAACATAATTTAACTGCTCAATTGTAGAATATTATTTCTAGCAGAAGTGGTGGCTTTCTGAAATGTTTGCAAACATTTATTCTTACAAATTACTTGGTTTTGAAGTAGAAGTTTTGTCTTTGCTATCCACATTTAATCTTGGCGAAGCTGTGTACAGTATTCCTAAGGGACTGTATCTCTGCAGTGTTCTCTAAGAGCATAACAGAAGGTAAATAGTAATTACATTGGTTCTTCATAAGAAAAGTCAAAATTATTTCTGACAAAATAGCTTGCATTCTAATCTAGCTACTAGGACTGCTAACCCTAGTACGGGAAGAATGCAGAAGAAAATTCCATCAAACTGGCAAATTTATGTTGATCTTGAGAAAAGAAAAGAAAAAAACGAAGAAAACTTTGCAATGCAAGAGCTATTTTTCCTCTAAAGCTGTTTTAGAGATTCATTCAGCTTGTGTAAGCTTGATTTAGGTGTGCAGTCCTAGGTCAGAGAAGACTGACTGTATCCAAGCAACAAGCGATTAATTAAACTATACTTTTCAAGTTATCATACGTCAGAAAAAGATGTACCTAGTTCTGTATCTTTTGTGGTTTAGCCACATACCCTATGCTTTGAGTTAAATGCTATAGGAGGCCAAGTAGGAGTTATCAACACGAACTCCCCCAACCTCATCTTATAGCTTTTTCATTTGTATGTAGATCTCTTGCAAGCACATCCACAAAATTGAAACAGCCCCTGTTTGGCACAGCCCCTCAGCTGAGTGCTACCACCTCCACACACATTGTTCGCTTCTCGTTCAATGATTTTGGTGACTCTTGTTTTCTTGGCAAGTAATTTACAAATCTAGAGGGAAAAAGTGCTTGGCTGAACTGGCATACCAGAAGGCTAGGATGCCTAAACAACATCTGCTTGCAATAAAAAGAAGGTGCAAGGCAAAATCAGTTGGTGTCTATCACATCATGCAGAACCTAGGGATTAAGCCCAAGGAAGAAAAGTCACACACGTGATACCTGGAGTAATTCAGAAAGAAGGATTAGTGCAAATCAGTGGGAGAAGCAAAGAACATTTCCCTGTGTCACCAACCAGATGCTCAGTTAATACCTGCATTATGTATTATTTAATGTCCTTTCAGCACTTGCTCATCTACGGTAACATCTGAGGGTCTCTATGCTAATACCTAGGAAGAAACCCTTTCACATACATACTTGTACAGCTGAAATCTTAAAACCACTGCAGCTTGCAGAAAAGCAAGTAATGGAACTGCTATACTTTTATCATTTAACTTGAATGCTCCAGTAAGAACCCTCTCCTAGTTTGATGCCACTACCTCTGTGTTCTCATATGAATGAAACGGTATATAATACTTTGACGTTTAGTGGTGTGGTATGATTTATTGTGGTTTGGGCTTCTTATTTTTCCCCTTTTCACTAAGTAAAATCAGCCTTATTGTTTATCATGGCATACTATGCAGAGTATACTTGTCTAAACAAAATGCCAATTATAATGACCATTTTCTTCAGAAAAAATCAGCTCCCTCGTAGTCACTCTCAAAAGGTCAAGATTTTATCTGCATTACTTACGCTGTTTAGTAGAATACTATTAAACTGTAAACAGCATTCCAGTAAAAGCTCATATCTTATCCCAAAAATGGATATAGTAAAAATGTGAGAAAGATGCTGGAAATACTGATATAAATTAGGAGGAGAAAGAACCTCCTAAAGAAAAGCAAAGACTGAAAAAAGCAGGAGAGAATTGGAGGACGTGACAGAAATATACAGAATATCGGATGGCATTTTTTCAGTGCTTTGAGAAAAAGAGAGTGTTGCAAATTGCCCTTTCTTGCAGAAGCTGGAGCTGCCTACATGCCATTGTACAAAGTGGCTCACAGACTACTCGGGCTTGCATAAAACATGAAATCTGGACACAGAATAATAAAGTTGGAGATGATCTTCCAGATGGTCTAGATAAAAGAAAAAGTACTTGTCTGTTCTGCCACTATAGGTGCAGACTGAGATTCTGTCTTGTCTGTTGTCTACATTTGATGGACAATAAGATGTTGCATTGGGTGGGTGTGGCAAGGTTTTGGTAGCGATGGGACTGCAGGGATGGTCTCTGTGGAAGGAGGCCAGGGGCTGCTCTGGAATGGTCATGGCTGGTTCCAGCTGCTTCCAGCCAGCCCCAACGGACCCACCTACAGGACACAGCCCAGACCCTCAGATGTGGGCGAGGTGCCTCTTCCAAAACGTATTTAAGGCAGAAAACCTGTTTTCATGTTTGCATTCCTTTCTCACTGCTCAGATCTATTTTATTTGGCAAAAAATTAAATTAAGTTCCCCAAGACAAATATGTTTTGCCCAAGACAATAAACGATAAACAATGCCTCAGTCGTTATCTTGACCTATAGTTCTCTCATTCCACTGAGGAGGGGGAGTGAGTGAGCAGCTGGGTGGGCGTTTGGCTGTTTGCCATGGCTAAGTCACCATAGACGTCCGTGCAGTTCAACGTGTTAAGCTCACACACACAAGTGAAACACTTGCGGGTTTTATTTATTGCTTTTGAGCAAAGACGTCTGTGTCAATTCCATTGATACTTTTTGCAGTTCTGTTTTCCAAACATGGAATATTTCTGGGAATATTTTTTCATTAAATGTTTTTTTGAGAACTGGACTTCAGAGGTCGTTGAGAAAAAAAGAGTTCTGCAATATCATCTTCCAGAGACCTATTTTCAAGATGCAGTGCAATTTGTATTTTTTGTTCACCAGAAGACATGAATTGTGCTGTAAGCGATGGTCACCAGTGAAAAACACTGCTGCTTCTGTGGTCTGTGCTGAGCTTAAATGCTAAGACTTCTGCCTATACTCATTGAGAAGCTGCTCTGTTCCCTGTCTGTGTTTCTGCTCAATGAAAGTGCCAGTTCCTGGGTGGTGTCTTTGCTGGATTAATGTGTAGATCACTAGTACTGGCATTCATTTCATTCGTGCAGAAAACAAACTGGTAATTGCCTTCTGGAAAATGGAAGGAATCAAATGTTCCCTTCATATCACGTCCTAGCCAGCTTTGTGAGGCTGAGCAGTTTTTTGTACTTGAGAAACCACTCGAGGATACAGCAGTTAGATTTCAAATAGTTTGGAACCACCTGCAAATCATAAAAGCAAACGCTTTAAATGTTGCATCAGTAGCATTTTCTTGTAGCTGTTTTCATACAGATTTATTTCAATCCACATGCGTGGATACTCTGCTCCATTCGGATATAATATAGTGGGTGTTCACAGCTACCTGAGAGAATCACTTTCACACTCAGTATCAAACTGGGAACATAAACAGGACACCAAAGTTTATTCTACAGCAGAAGGTTACTCTGAGAAATTTTGTTGTAGTTGCTCATTAAATGTGCTTATTATATAAACAGACATATTTGTAAGGGAAAATAATATATAATAATATATATGTTGTCTATAAAATCTAGATACAAATAATAATATAAATGTGCTTTTATGTGTCTAAATATGTATAAATACATAAATGTATGTGGATACACTACTACATTTACATACATATAGAAATATACCTGTGTATACATGTATGCAAGTCACATATATATATGTATTTGATGTATATGTCCTTACGTATGCATACGGTTGCTCTTTTGCCATAAAAAAGACATTATTTTTTATACTCTCAGGACAAAAGAGTACAGTTTCCATGCTCTTTTGTAACATTTTTTGTCTGTTTCTTTTTTTTTTCCCTCCCAACAGATATTTTAACAAGATTTGAGCAGGATTCCACTGTAAAATAGCTTCCAGATCTAAGATGCTATTTTGTTTATCAATAAACCTGGGGAGGTAAGTTTTTTCACATTCTATCAATGTCTAGATAATGTGCATTTAGATGGGAGAAATGAAGTAATTTCCTGTTAGGGGGCATGTTACATTTTTCAGTGATATTGCCAATCAGTCGGATTGAAAAGCAGCTTGAAACCATGCATCAGTTCAGAAATATTGCCTTCTCAAGCAGCATTACAACAGCAGAAACATCTGCAGCAGTGGAGATGTGTCATATATTTGCATGTGCCACCCGAATCTGAAAAACTTTTTAACAGAACTTCTTTTTCAACAGAACTTCTTTTTCAACATAGATTTAAATTATTGAGGAAAATGTGTAGCAAAGGTTGACTTGAAATCCAAATCTCACTAAGAATTTATTCTCGCTCACTTAATAAATGGAAAGTCAGGTCCTTCTCCAAAAGTCCACTGGACATTGAAAAACAGATATATAATTGCTTTTTCAAAGTGTATCATGTTTTGAACAGCAAGAAAATATGGGAACTATTAAAAACTGCCCAGAATCTGTTGTAAAAATTCTGTCTTTCTGGATTGTTCTACAGAGCAGGAGGTTTCTGAGGACCGACTTGTAGTGATGTTTCTGGGGTTGTCAGCTTTAACTTTTATAATTTATTTTAACATATTCTCTCTGTTCGACACCTGCCTTTCTCTTTGTTTAAACATTTGTTTTAAATAAGCAACATCAGGAAAGATCAGATTTAATAAGGGAGTGCAATAACCTTAAATAATTTCATGCTCAACCTCTCCTCCCCCAACCAACACCCTTAATCAAAGGCTCTGATGACCAAAGAGCTTGATCCTTCAAGTTGCTGTTATTTCATATAGGAAATGAACATTTTCAGATAGAGTTTTCTTCACAGTCAAATAGATAACACAGGCATTTATCTTTCAGTATGGGTTGAAAATTTACTTTCATCAAAAGTCTTTGGTTAAGTATTTTGCTAGCTTTCATTGCAAACAGAGCATCACTTTTCCTAAAGCTTTGTAATACAAATTAACACTGCACAGATTTGTTTTCCACTTACATTATTTTTCCCTATGTATATCTGAAGCTAAATTTAAATGGCAGTACAGTGGAAAATTCCGATTGCCTGGAATTCATTGATTTGATAACAAACTGAGACATGCTGGAAGTAAGACTTAAGATGGCAATAGCTGAAATAATACAATCTCCTGAGGAACCTGTGAGAAATACACTCTCTGATGCTGAATCGGGTCTTCAGGCAAGCTGTGATAGACAATGTGGAAGTTGTCTATCTTGCTGCAGACACATGAAGGGGAAGGTCTGCACAGCACCAGGAGAAGGAGGAGAAAGCATGATGGATGTCGGCAACACCAAGGGCAGCTGCACTGCTTGTAGTGAGAGACTAAGACTCTTCCTGCCATTTTCATAGTTTTATTTTCTTCCTTCATAGGTAGGTTACTGACAAGTGCCTCCAAGTGCCCCCAGGGCCGGTGCAGGCCGCAGCTGCTGGCTCAG
>NW_010548109.1:6288-10038 GCF_000687285.1 Phaethon lepturus | reverse complement strand
TGATTCTGTGATTCTGTGATTCTGTAAATAAAGGACTAAAGCTAATAAAGAACATAGAATCATAGAATCATAGAATCATTAAGGTTGAACATCTACAGGTGGCTTACAATGTGTAAACCCATATAATACTTTTCAGGTGTTGCTACAAAAAAAATCATGGCTCTAATAGCAGTAAAAATGGGTAGGAACGATTAATATTTTGCCAGTTGCAAGCCATTTTTTCTTTTCTACAAAAACAATCTGGTGTTGTTCAAAACCTGGTTATTTTTTGATCTGTGTCTTTCAGTATCATTAGATAAGAATTTGAGTATCAGAATTTCTCTTATTCATGATCTGTATTTGAATGTCTGCTATAACTCTTATTAACGTCAAACAGTACTTTGTATGTGCATAGCATTATTTATGGATATATTTTTAATGCTCCTTATTAATTTTTGTCTGTTAGTGACTGATTTTATCATCTTTTTTCAATGTAGGCCATGAAGTTGGTTAAAAAATAGTCTTTGAGCCACTGACCATGAGGGTGGGGAAGAGTATAGAATAGTTTATAATATAGTTTAATTTAGGGAGATATTACAAAAATGATTACATTCTAAAGAGCCCTTCAAAGAAAATGGGGCTTGTTACCTCACTGATAAATAAAGTTCTTTCATGGTGAAGATTCCTAGGGCTTCATATTAAATCATCTCTTTGTAAGGGTCATGTCAATTGTTGGAACGATTTTGGTGATCTCAGCAGTGCCTGCAATCACATGCAGCTGATAGTGTCTCAGGACAAATCACCTCTTGATCACCATAATGCAGACAGGAGACACTGACACGAGCATAATGCTCCTGAGTTTTGTGTAGTTTTGGTCTTTTTTTTGGTCTGTTGCACCTGTCAGTTGATTTTTATCTCCTTGCAATTCATGCAGCATCACTGGATGCCCTTCCTGTGGCCTTGACTGACCATTAGTGACCAAAGAGCAGAGAAGCATCTTCATTTCAGGTTTCCTCTGACTAACCCTCCTCTGATCAGAACATGAGTGGAGCATAAAGGGATCCAGGATCCCTCCACATCCCCACTGAGGATACATTATAGTCGAATAGGGCTCCCCATAGAGAAATGGTTATGGGACCATGCAGTCACAAACTACATTGTTCTGGTCTCATGTTAGCAGTCATTTCAGGTGCTGATGTTCAGTTAACAGAAACCAAGGGAAATACAGGGTATACCAAACTAGTTATGTCTAGCAAATAATATTTTCTGTTATCTTGCAAAGCACAGTGTGAAAGCAATTGGGCATGGAGATACATGTGTCGATATTAGTTTGAAATAAATAGACCTGTAACTATAATGCTTTTTCAAACATAAGTATGACATATTTAGTATTTTTTTTTCCAATTAATACATCTGAAATTGGGCCTGGGTAATTACAGAATATTTTACTGTGGAGAAATGAAGTCTAGTATTAGATAATTCATATTCCTCAGAAGATTAAATAGTCTCTTCCCTGATCAGGGCAACATAAGTAATGTTCTATTACTGAGAACAATGAGGTTTTCAATATAGGGATGAGAAACAGAAATCAATCCAAACCTGAGAAATTTGGACATGAAGTATTCAGAAAGGGTACTAAAAATATATCAATTTACCTGACATAGAAGACAGCAACTCCAAACTGAAGGAAAAACCTACTGTAGTGACAAAACAGATCCAAGCTAATGGGAAGAAATAAATGTTTAGGACAGCAGTCCTCTGGTGATAGGGTAATATTGGCTGAATTTACATAGAGGATTCTCATAATTGCAAAAGGATTTTGACGTCCTACCTTAGGGAGCAGAGAAGAGGGACATTGATAGGTGGGGAAAGGCTCCTAGGAGGAAGTTGTATATGTGTATGCATATGTATATAGGTATATATGTCAAGACATAATTGCACAGACAAATAGCTGAATTAATATGTCAACTAGCTGAAGTACCAATTGAGTTTGACCTGATGGAGCAGAAGAATGAAGCTAAATCTAATCATCTGTGGTAGGTTGACCCTGGCTGGATAACAGGTGCCCACCAAAAGTACTCTATCCCTGCCCTCCTTGGCTGGACAGGGGAGAGGAAATGTAACAAAAGGCTCGTGGGTTGAGATAAAGACAGGGAGAGATCAGTCACCAGTTACCATCATGGGCAAAACAGACTCGACTTCGGGAAATTAGTTTAATTTATTGCCAATCAAATCAGAGTAGGGTAATGAGAAATAAACCCAAACCTTAAAACACCTTCCTCCCACCCCTCCCTTCTTCCTGGGATCAACTTCACTCAAGCAATAACCATCAGTGGTGGTTGTAATGGATGCACCTGGTCACAATGGCTGCATCCAGCTCAGGTCAAAGTGGATTCAGGAGACAATAACACCACAATAGCCAAGGTCTAATTTGAGCCATATGCCCACCTAACCACAGTGCTGGTCAATGTCCAACTCAAGCCAAATTTAAAATCTGTGGTCAGCATGCAAATATGTCTATGAGTCAAGCATCTTACCCCCATACATAGTGAGTAGCCCAGCAGCCCTTTGAGCTCTCCTGCATGGCAGCAGGCTGCACAACAGGATCTCCCCTTCAGTAGGGATGCCTCTCAAGGTTACACCTGCTGCAGAAATCCCTTAATCCTCAATATTGAGGGATTCCTTGCCACAACAGATCCTCAGTAAGTGACTAACAGCTTGCTAAACTTTGTAAGCTTCATTAAGATTATATCTTAGACTGATTGTGCACATATAATCCTTTAGACATAAACAGTTGACCCAGTCTGGGAGTAGGATTGGATCCAGCCACGCCTAGACTCCTCTTAGTAGGAGTTTAGAAAGCAAGGGGGTCATCTCAGAACCTCATGACTCAACTCACATCTAACTTACCCTGTAAATATTGATGTAGTAAATAATCAAATGTACCTTGTCATTGAATCTTGCTAAATCACTGTTTTATATCAATAAACATATTGCTGTTTCTCTCTTACAACTGAATGGCATCACTCCATCTGCAACGCCTCTGCTAGCTGAAGTAAAACTCTTTAATTTTGTTGGTACCACTGGATTTGAAATTTAAGTTGCAGGGTGCATGGCTGATGACAGTTGACACTAGTTTTACTTTGGCTTCAGTGCAGGTGCTCCTTATTTGTGCAGGCATATGTGAAATCAGAAGCAGGCCCTCAGGAGCTCTTTCCTCATTAAATAACGTCTTTGTTACAAAACCTGCAAAGTTGCTCATCAGACAGGAGAAAGAAAAAACATGTGAACATAAAGTCTGGTAGGAAAAAGCTATTTGAAAAACCAAGTAATCCAAACATGTATATATAAGTTTATATATATGGAAAAAATATATGTACATAAACTTTCAATATACTTCTGGAGAAGATGCCTTTATCCTTGCAGCGAATGATGGAGCCAAAGTAAAGTAGTCTTGAAATCTTCAGCCAATGCTGCAATCACTGAACTTTCTTTGAACTAGGTTTCTTATCTCTATTTCAGCTACAGACAGACAATAAAAGCAAAAAAAAAAAAAAAGCTAACAAATACATACCGTTTGCTGTGAAATTGGAAATCTAGGCAGATTCAAAAATCCTTATTTAAAGTTTTTTTCACTTCTGCTGGCTTGTCAGAAGTACGAAGTAATGAGGAAGGCTAAAAAAATTATTTTGACTCTAGACAGCTCATAGAAGTGTGACAGAGGAGACAGATGTATACCTGTTAGATACCTATTATATCTTGTACCTACCC
>NW_010548109.1:0-6257 GCF_000687285.1 Phaethon lepturus | reverse complement strand
GGACATGCCTGCTGCTGACTTGATTTCTTTGTCACAGCATGACCCTTCACAAATTAAAGCTTTATATCTTCCTAAAAATAACTGTGAAGCCCTTTGAATGATACAATTACATAGTCATTAGTGGCACATTTTTTCTGTTTGGTGCCATGAAAACATCATACATGTCCCAGATACTATAACTGGTCTTCTCTCTTCCTCATTTCATATACTATAACTCACATAAGGTAGACACCACTGACATTACATTTTTATTAAATTCTCCTTGAATTTACTGATGATGTTGTGGCTCTATTTCACCCAAAAATATTTTGATTGGATTTTTTGGGGATGATGTATGCTGCCACTCCCAAGCGCAGTGGGACTATGTTTTCCAGAAGTGGTAACAGTTCCATAGAAAATTTTTAAGACAATTTTTTTTTCCCCCAGAACTTTGATTCCTGCCTTTGTGATTTGTTCTTTTTTGTTTTTCTCTTCTTGTCTTTCAACCTACTTAGCCACATGTTGCCTTTTTCTCAGCCCAGACTTAACCAAGCCTCCCCAGTTTGGACCTCACTGAAGCTCTGTGGCTATTTGCCTCTGTACCCTTTTTCTTTCCATGATGTACCCTGTCCTGTATGGAGACTTGACCTCTACTGGGAAGCACACCATCATTGAAAGAAATGCAGGAACTCTGTCTCCCTGCATCTCACCCTGCAGCTGGTAAGACCGCCCCACTTTTCTGTCCTGGACTACCACTTGGACATGTTGGTTTTCACCTTGGCACTCCTCCTTTCTAACCAGCTTCATTCTTTCCTGTATGTCAATGTGCCTTGCTAACAGTTACTTTCTCTCCTACTCCTACAACTGTCTTCCATCCAGCTTCCTGGCTTATGACATGCCATCTCAAACATTTTATGCTTGCCCTGGGGCTTATGTTGATGTTGCTCCTGCCTACATCTTTAATTTCATTCTCTATGCACTTGCTTTGCATTCTGATTGCTATCATTTCAATGTTACTTTCATAATTTTCTGTTTATTCCTACCACAGATGTCTTACACTCTTGGGAATCTCCTTAAACGAGTCCTTTAATCCAGCCTGGACAAATAGTGTATCCATGGGTGCTCATGAAGCTACCTCCTGTCTAATTGCATTTCTCCCAGTCCTTTAGTTTCACAGACCATTTGACTCTGCTTTCTTCTTTCTTTGAGATCATCTAACGGCACTGAAAGGTAAACCCCTCTTGGGGGGATTCTTGACAGAGAACATACCAGCCATATGCATACTATTATATAAAAAAACCAATAAATATAAGTGAATCTGGTGTTTCAGTATAAGGAGAGACTGAATGAAAATGCTAGACTTCCCTGTATGTGTATGGGATTTGAGGGATGATGGTCCTAATAAAATAGCTTAAAAGATTTTCAATATTCTCCAAAACACTTTGTGATATCCCCAGTGTTTTAAGGAAACCTAAGTGTTTGTTTTCATTTTTCTTAGCTAACTTATCATCTTTACAGTCAATACTGAACAATGACAGCAAATGAGATTTGATTTTCATTTTTTACAGAATCTCCATGAGTGTCAGAGGGCACTTGTAGAGGAAGACTGTGCATGCACCACAGGAAGAGTGACAATGTGCATGAAGAGATTTCTGGTAACGACTGACTCTACTTATGGTGACGCTGGAGTGTATTCTCCTAGAGCAATGAAATAGGATGGGAATTTATTATGAGGATTGTGTAAACTTGCAGAATTCCTTTATTTCTGGTATAAATGGGAAGATGATTGCTAGAGACAAGACAATTACATGATAACATCAAAGAGCATGGGGAATTATTGTAGTGGGGTTGAAATATTCATGAGGCAAGAGCACTATAAGGTTATGAATTATATTTTTACTAGCTCCTTTGTTTAATAAACCAAGAATATCTTTATCAAAATCAAAGCAAATTTGAGCATTTCAATCTACAAAGATAACAAGGCAAAATAAGATTTTATCAAACATCAATACAGATAATCAATGTCACTTTTCTTCTATTAATCTGCTGATATCCTTTGTTAATCTATTATACTGGAAGTGAATCTTGAAATACTTATATTTCATTTTTTATAACTAAACAATATACCTAATTTTGGAAGAGAAAATTTACAGTATATTGGCAAAGCATACGGATCTAAAGCAGCAAATGGGTTAGACAATTGAAGACAAATCCATATTTACATGGTAAATTCTTTCTGAAATAGTAAGTTATATTCAATGTGAACTGCATTAAGAATGAAGAAAAGTAGAAGTTTTACTTAATGGATATGATGTGCAGTAAATATGGAATGAAAATTTTTTTCCTTCAAGCTCATAAATGCTGGTTCATTTAAGTATGTCAGTACTATTAAATTATACACAGCCAGGGAACTTTGTTTCTGGAATTTCTGCATCTAAACTGGCAAATTGTTAAATGGTGGCTGGTACAGTCTGGCCCAGGACAGGTAACAATCTCTCAGGCTTTCCCTGAGAATGATATGGGAATTAGCAGAGACAGCAATGATGTAGGAACATCAGAAGTGCCCTTCTGGCTCAGAATGATCTATGTCACTCAATATTCTGTTTAAAAAAAAGTCAAAATGAGATGGAACAAGAAGACAAACCTGGACGCTGTCTTTAGACAATCTATTTCATAGTTCCTCTAGCATCCACAATCATTACATTACAAATACTGGAAGGTATATCTTTTAGTATCTGTTTAGAGACCTATTAGCCATTAAATTCCAGATCTTTTTTTAGACTCTACAGATACTATCTGCCTTTGCAACCTCCTGTGCCAATGATTTCCAGAAAATTTCACCCAATGAGTGAAAAAGTAGCTTTTAAATCTGATTTAACCTACAATGCTACCAGCTTCAATGAGTGCCCCCTAATTATATTATTTAAGGGTTGTGAACAAGTTATATATTCATACTCACGCCTCAGGATTTTAAAATCTCAAATACACACTCTGCAAACTTCTCTAGTCTCTCCACATAAGACAGTAACTCCATCCCCTCTACTATTTTAGTTCATAGAATCATAGAATAATAGAATCATTGGGTTGGAAGGGACCTTTAAAGTTCACCTAGTCCAACCCTCCTGAAATGAACAGGGACATCTTCAACAAGGTCAGGTTGCTCAGTGCCCCATCCAACCTGACCTGGGATGTTCCCAGGGATGGGGCATCTACCACCTCTCTGGGCAACCTGGGCCAGTGTTTCATCACCCTCGTGGTGAAACATTTCTCCCTTAGGTCTTGAAATCTCCCCTCTTTTAGTTTAAAACTATTCCCCCTTGTCCTATCGCAACAGGCCCTGCTAAAAATTCTGTCCCCACCTTTCTTGTAAGACCCCTTTAAGTACTGGAAGGCTGCAATAAGGTCTCCCCGGAGCCTTCTCTTCTCCAGGCTGAACAACCCCCAACTCTCTCAGGCTGTCCTCACAGCAGAGCTGTTCCATCCCTCTGATCATTTCTGCGACCTCCTCTGGACCCGCTCCAACAGGTCCATGTCTTTCCTGTGCTGAGGGCTCCAGAGCTGGATGCAGGACTCCAGGTGGGGTCTCACCAGAGTGGAGCAGAGGGGCACAATCACCTCCCTGGTGATTGGTCACCCTAATCTGAAAGGTAAGACAATTTAACAGGATATTTAATTCAGTAATTGTCATGAGGACAAAGAATGCATTCCAAATATTGTATGAAATAATAAAAAAAATATTATAACATTGAACATATATATCAGGAAGCAGCCACAGCACATAGTGACAGATCTCTCAGTCTTACTGGGACTGAGGCTGAAGGGCACACTGCAGGAAATAAGGGATCATAGCCGTGACCTGGTTGTCGGCTGTCGGAGCACACCTTTTGAAAGATACCACTTTGGTTCTGTCATAAGCACAAAATATTTCCAAAAGCTCAGAACACCAGCTGCATTAGGCAGAGCAGACATCCCACCAAAAGCCAAAACGTGGGGGGTGAGAATTTGGGCCACCATGAAAAAAACGTTCCCCTAGAGATAGCAGACTGGGTGATTTTCAGAGTCTCATGAATTAATGGGCAAGTAAGAAGGGAAACTGATCCCAGCAATGGTGCTCCTGTGTGCAGTTTTCCTGGAAACAATTCCCTTTTTGGCTGGATTCCACTCAGCACGCAGGCACAGAGAATTTCCAGGGAACTCTTTCCACGTATATAGCTAGAATTGCCTTCTGTTCTTTTGTATAGATAGCTTTTTTTTCCGAACCAGATGGTATTGCTTACTATAGATTAATAAGCAGAGTCTGATTTATCACTGGAGACTCCTACAGAAGACATCTAATTGATTCCCATTTCTTTTTCTCCCCAGTGTTGGAACTAGACATGCTGGTTTTTTCAGTTTCATAAGATCTCACTTTTCAGCACTCTACTGGGATGTAATATACATTGAAAGAATCATTTGTTTTTAAATCATTAACTGCTATTAATAGTAACCTAATATTTACGTTGCAGCTGAAATACAGTCCTCTGCAAATAGTTGGAAAAAAATATCAGTGATAACATAATTTTGAGAAATTTTTTAAATTATTAATGTTTTTAGCATTATCTTGCATTAAATTTCATCCAGAAAATTGCATGTCTCCTAAGACATGATCTAATTAATTTTTAAGACAAATATTTTGCAGATATATGATATACACTCACTGTTACCTGAACTAGCACACCTGCTACTGCCTCCTCTGTCAAGATTTTCGTTTTGCGGTATGTGGTGCGTTGACCCTGGCTGGACACCAGGTGCCCACCAAAGCCGCTCTATCACGGCTCTCCTCAGCTGGACAAGGGAGAGGAAATAGAACAAAAGGCTGGTGGGTCGAGATCAGGGCAGGGAGAGATCAGTCACCAGTTACCGTCACGGGCAAAACAGACTCAACTTGGGGAAATTAATTTAATTTATTGCCAATCAAATCAGCGTAGGGTAATGAGGAATAAACCCAAACCTTAAAACACCTTCCCCCAACCCTTCCGTTCTTCCCGGGCTCAGCTTCACTCCCGGTTTCTCTCCCTCCTCCCCCCGAGCAGCGCAGGCTGAGGGGAGTGGGGGTTGTGGTCAGTTCATCACACCTGGTCTCTGCCGCTCCTTCCTCCTCAGGGGGAGGACTCCTCACCCTCTGCCCTGCTCCAGCCTGGGGTCCCTCCCACGGGAGACAGTCCTCCACCAACTTCTCCAGCGTGGGTCCTTCCCACGGGATGCAGTTCTTCACCAGCTGCTCCAGCCTGGGTCCCCCCACGGGTGCTGTCCTTCAGGGACAGACGGCTCCAGCCTGGGTTCCCCTTGGGGTCACAAGTCCTCTTTCTCTCACAGGTTTTCACTTCTCTCTCCGGCTGCAATTGCTGTTGCCGTTCTTTTTAGCCCTTCTTAACTCCGTTCCACCATCGCTGATGGGCTCGGCCTTGGCCAGTGGTGGGTCTATCCTGGAGCCGGCTGGCATTGGCTCTGTCAGACACAGGGGAAGCTTCTAGCAACTTCTCGCAGAAGCCACCCCTGCAGCCCCCCTCTTCCAAAACCTTGCCAAGCAAACCCAATACACTGTAATCACACCTTCATTCTCTTCCCAGGTTTTTTGCCAACACAAGACTTTGGCTGGTACAGTTCAAGTGTGCAGCAAAGAAGGGGCTCTTGATGTCAATGAGATGCAAATAAATACCTTTGCTGGAGCTTTGGAGGGTAGACAACTGAATCCATGTTAGACCAGCTTTTATTATTATGCTAAGTACTGCCCAGATCATTTGATAATTTCATTTAAAGTTACATTTTTATCCTGTTTTTATTTCATTTGTGGGATTTTTTTTTTATTTTCCTTGCATTGAATAGTTTAAGCTTGCGCCTTAGATGTTGCTTTAGGAATTACCTAGAGAAATCAAAATAATATCATAGAAGAGAGTAAGAGGCTCTAATGTCAGTAAAAGACTTACATCATTTTTCTGTGAATTTGTTTTTAATTTTTTTTCTCTTTTCTTTTGAGCCTTACATTCTGACTTACTTGAGTGGTCTCCATAGGGAAAAGTCAACAAGCATTCTTTGTGCTCATCTCTATTAAGTGTTCCTGTTCTCTGTAGCTTTGGCATTTACACTTGATGTCATCATTCCAAGAGTTGAACCACTCAGTATGGGAGATGGTGTATATTAGCCATTTACCATATTTTATTAGAAGCACCTTTTTGTTTGATGAAATTGAAAACTATTTTCATTTAATAATTTTCACAGAATCACAGAATCACAGAATC
>NW_010548108.1:22746-77587 GCF_000687285.1 Phaethon lepturus | reverse complement strand
AAAAAAAAAAGTTTACTTAAAAATGGAATTGTCTATTCAATTAAAAAATCAATATTAAACTGTCAGTGATGGATTAAAGAACAGTTCATCAGAATTTTTAAAAAGTCTTTGAAAACAACAAGTATTCCTCTTTCCTCTAACTAGCCAGAGCAATCCGTTCAAATAAAATAGTTTTCTAACAATATATGCAATTAAGAACCAGAATGCAGAAACTGTTGGGTTTCTGACCAAGGAAACCTCCTGGTGACAGTTTTGAACGTTATTAATGAAAACTAGACTCAAGGAAGAAGAGACTTTTCCTGCAGAAAAGCCATATTCAAAATATTTTGGCCCTAAGGTCAGTTAAACATGGTCAGGGAAGAAGATGGCAAAGCAAACAGCAATAGATCAGACTCTGTGGAAAGATCTATTCAATGCTAAGGAAAACCAAAAGAGGTAGCAGCTCTAAGTGTCATGGAAATGTACTTACATATTTGAAAAATCTTTGGGAATGTTTAATATCAGCATTACCATATGCACTGAAAATAGTGTTCTAAAATGTAATGGACATCCCAGCTGCTACAAAGGATTCTAGTAAATGGTAAATGTAAAATATGAATAAGAAGGATCTAAAATACAAGTATAAGAAATTCATCATCTTGTGGAAGTGAACTCAATTTCTAATCAAAATTTCCTCAAGAACATACCCTCAGGGCACAAAAATGTCCAGTGCTTGTCAACTTGCATAGGTCTTGGTAGGGGAACATTATATTTAGATTTATCAGCTTGCTGAAACAAAAGTGTTCATTCATTCTAGATTTTTTTCAGGAAACATACAGAACAAAATACTTTTGTTAATTTCTTCTTCATTCTGCTTCAAAGACAGAATACAGAGCTGATACAAACTGAAAGGACTAATAGAAAGCTATTAGTGTTAGCAGCAATTTGTATTAAAAATACGAAAGAACACAACTGATACTGTACTTCATGATAGCATGTTCCATAAATGGTTCTTTGTAAGAGTATTCACATATTAGAGTTACAATTCTGTGCAGAAAACAAAATTGTTACAAAATGCACAGAAAAAAGTAGCTGTTGGCATAGGCAAAGTGGACATACGAATGATGTCCGTGACCCTAATATATGATTTATCTATGCCAGCGTCCTGGAAAGTGGGCAGGCTGGTGTGGGAGCAGTTGCTGCTCACGACCTCCCATCTGCCAGGCAACAGAAGCAAGAGCAAGCAGCTGAGCTCACCGCAGCTCCCCTGTGGCTCTGTGCTCCTGCTCCAGCCCTTCTCAGCTTCTCACCCATGGAGCTGCAAAATTTAATTTTGTCTGTGTTGCCGAGAGGTCTTGAGCCAGCTCTGGGAATTTTTCTGAGTAACTTGAAAGAAAAAAATATCGAGGCAGCAAAGCTGATGGTCATTGTAAAAGCTCCCGTTTTCTTTTCTTCTTGGTTATATTAAATTGTAAGGTTTCACTATGAGGTTTGTATGTCTATATTCTCTGTACATGTGCACACAGGCACATCCCTTCCTAACTTCTGCCACAGAGGTTGTATGAAAGGTAACCATAAGAATTATTGAGTGTTTCTGGGATTCTCTAGACCCAAAGAGCTGTTATTGGACGTTTTTGCAATTTTTTGGGTATCAAATTTGGGGTTCTTACAGCTTTAGTATTGCAGACCTTGGGGTGATCTCTGAGATGCTTCTTTGGCTGATGTTGGAAAATAACAGATGATCTAAATCACGTCAGATTTCTCACTTGACCCTCTGTCAATCACTCTTTAAATAAACAAATGTTTCTTAATTCATATTCATAAGCTTCTCACCCTCATTCAGAAATCAGATTATCTCAGATACCAGAAGGGGAATATGAGAGTCCTGTTAGATGCCTTGCTTTAAAATTAAATAAGTCATCTAATACAGCTTTATCAGCAGCTATTCAGTTTGCCTAGTTAACAAATGAAACAGTTTTGGGTATTTCTAAGCTTCTCTAGCTAACTTACCCAAACTGGCACACATAATATAGTTACTACAGCAAAACATGATAACACTCTAGCCCCCTCTCCTCTTTCTTCCTCTATGCTGCCCTCTCCAGGAGTAAAACCAACTAAAGAAATAAATAAATATTACAAAATTAAATTGATATTTACTTGATGTAGGACTACAGAGGATGGAACGATTGAGTATTTTCTCCTGTTTTCACTCATTAAAGAGTTGGATATGCTGATGTCTACCATAGATTTCCCTGCCAAAGTAGGCTAGTCAGAGGACCACTTCCCTTAAGGAAGTTAACAGTGGTATCTCCCAGGAGAACCTGGGAGACAGGTGAAGAGCTGAGATGAGAATGGAGGACTTCATCAAAATCATACAGGCAGGAACCTGGTGGACAGGCAATTTAGACAGTTAGTGAGGTTTACAACCGTAACAACAGGGATCAACATGTAACCAGTGCTCTGTGGGAAGGGAGGCAGCTCTGGCTCCATCATGGTTCTGGCAGCAAGAGAGAACCAATTCATATCCCTGAAATTATTTCTTCCCATCCTTCCTTCTGGCACTTAATGCTGTACTTTTACTTCCTTATTCTGTGAAGTATTACAAGAAACTACCTCCCATCCATCAGCTTCAACTCACCTTCTGTCATCTTTTACTAAAGAGGAAAAGAAGAACTCATTGTGAATGTGGAAAAATCCAGAACTGAGAAATAAGAAAAAAAGGGAAAACAAGAGCTAAGGAGGTATAACTCAATTTTAATTGGTATGCTTAATTTAATATGCTTAATTTATACTAAGGGAAAAATTAAAATTTGGGAGGTTTTTACAATAAAAGCGCATTTTCACAGTGAAATTTTTGTCTGTATGCATTTTCTCCACTCCTGCAGCTGTCATAAAAGGTCAACCAGTAAATATTTGAAATATGTAGATTAACTATAAGGAAAAAGAGGAGAATAATGGGATTGCTCAGACATTTACAAAACATGAGAAATATGAAAACTAACATAGACTAGGGGAGAAGATGGAAGGGAAATGTTAAATCTTCAAATACGTAAAAGATAGCTGCAAAGCAAAAGGTATTGTCTGTTCTCCATGCTCACTGTGAATAGGATGAGAACAATGGATTTGAAATGAAACAATATGGATTTAGTCTAAGCAGCAAGAAAAAAAGTTTAATGGAAAAGGTAATTATACACTTTGATGGAATGAGTAGAATCCCTATAATACCTCCATCACCTGAAATTTTAAAACAAGGGAGAAAAACATGTTATGAAGGTTGATAGTGTAATTGGACCTGCACCAGAATAGATTACATAGACCATAGCCTCTCATGATCACTTTCTGTTCTGTATTTCTATGACTCTCAAATGAAGTAAAAATAGTATTAATTTTATCTGTGTACATATCAAGGTTTGGATATACAGCTACTCAGATTTTCTAAAGAATATAGCTGCTTTTTCCTCACTGACCTAACAATTAACTCTAGTTAAGACTTGTTGCCTGCAACTGAAAGTGTGCTAGTAAGGAATGTAGGAAGGCCAGATTTTTCAGAGGATTAGATGACTAAAGGGAGGTACCTAATAAGTCTTTTTATTAAAATAATTAAGAAATATAGCCACAACTTCAATATTTTTCAAAATGCTGACCCATAATCTCCAGGCTTAACTTACATATAGTGACTGGGAGGTTTTTCCCCAAGTGTTTTGTTTGGTTTTGGTTGGTTGGTTGGTTCCTGGTTTTGTTTTGGTTTTGTTTTTCTTGATAGATTTTGTAACAATTGAGTGGAAACTTCTTCAACTTGGGACAAGATACAGAATGAGGAGAGTAAAAAATTTGTACCTTATAACTTTCCTTCTCTAACTTCTAAAGTTCATAAACTATAGAAAAATTACACAATTGCACATTTATAGAGTTTTAAAATATAAATGTCAATAAAAATCATAGAAAGTCTATCTAAAATGAGCAACTCAGTTTTATCTTATTCAAAAGTAACAACAAAAAAAATATGGGTTTTTTTGGGTAGGGAGGAAATTAATATTTCTACGAAGTCTATTTTTTCCAACAATTTCTTCATCTCACTTTTTTTTCCTAGACTGAGGGGAAAGTGATTATGAAATAACTCTGTTAATGGGGTACTAAGTTGACAAAAGTTGGTCTACAACTTACACGATTCATTAAAACATACTTTATCCTCAGTTGGAGCCCTACTGTTTTGAGTTAAACTTTGTAATGCTCAGAAATATCAATCCCATTTCAAAACTAGTCATCAGATATGTGGAACAATCACAGAAAGTTTCCTGTAGGTCTGTTTATCCTTAAGAACATATTTCCTTCCTCATGCCATTTGGTTAAGCATAATGTTTTTATACTTTCAAGTAAAACATATGAGAATAGACATTCTTGGTTGTAGGCTAGTGCTGTAGTGGGTGATTGACTCATCCCAGTATAATTCTCATCTTCTCTCATATGTTATTTCCTGGAACAAAACAGTGACATTTTTGGAGTCCTGCTATGATTTAGAGAGTCTCCAACTCAGTTTTGTCAAGAAAGGTAATTAGCTGCAGACCCTAAATTATTTCCTAAAACCTGACAACCTGGACCTTGACCATGGTGGAGCCGCAGGTAAAATATAGCTTGTCGGTATCAATATTTCAAATGATGGTCAATATTACAAAAATAGTGTCATTTTTGTAATATTACATTTGCACAAAGAAATATTTTGTCAGTGATGGATCATTTTCAAACAATAGCTCAACAGGGGATGCTTGTTGTAAGACAGGAAATATAAAGGAACTTTTAGAAGCAAAATAATACAGTCAGTTGCTCTGTGACATTTCTCAGTGGGAGAATCCATCAACAGCGGTTCAACTCTGTTCATAAGGTAACTTTAAATTAAGTCTAAATGTAGGCAGGCCTTAACCATACTCCTTCATATTCCCAAGCTTTGGGTGATTTAAAAACACCAAATTACATGTTAAAACTCAAGTCCGTGTCTCATCAACTTTAAACTACTTAGATAATTTTTCAGCCTTCTTTACTTTCATGCAGCTACAGCTCAGAATTATATTTAAATCATCTTGGAATTTCATTTGAGATTTTTTTTTTTTGAGATGGGTTGTCTTTTGACAGGTTCTACTCTTGAAACAGCTTTAAAGACTTGTCCCATTTTGTCCCATTAACTGAACTGAAGATAAGAACTGATAAAGAAAAAGAAATATATATCATAAAATACTACAGCACATACATATCACAGGACTGCCATGGGAGGGTTTCTTCTGTCCCAGCCTGTAGATTGATTGGCATCATGAGGAACACACAGACAAACAGCAAGATGCTGATTATCACATGTTTGCTTTTCAAGTGACTGAATAAGACTGGATTGGTGAAAAATGAAATCTGATGTTGAACTTGAGACATACCTTTTAAATTAAAGAATAAAAGAGACATTGCACTTTGCCTTAGAATAAAGAAAAGTGTTTATATTTACCTCAATATTTTTTATTTAATAAGTAGGAAAAAATAATTTCTTAATTCTTCCCCTAGTGATTGTCTTATAGGATACTATAAAAGCACTAAACCATGTCAGGAACAAAACAAAGCATAAAATAGATTATGGTAATATGTGTATCACAGAAGAAAGGATTCAAGGAAAGATAAGCTGTTAAAAAAGAACCCTGGCATTTTGGGGAGTTTAGTGGTTGGGTTTTTTTTAAATAAAGCTATTTAAAAGTGACTTATTCTGAGAACACAGGGAGAAGCGTCTGAAAGGAAAAAGGAATGCTCTGCACTATAGAACAGACAGCTTAGTTAGGTTCTCAGAGTACAAAAAGGTATATGTATTCCTTAAAACTGCTTTATGAAATGCTTGAGAAAGTTTATTGATTTGATAAGTCAGGAGGTAAAGGAACTAACATGGGGAAAAAAGAATTTACATATGTCTGGAATTAAGATTGTAGGAGAAAGACCTGCAGCCACTTGCAGCCTGAGTTTTGTTTCTCTTAGGACTTCACGTCCTACGAGTGACAGACTCTTGCTGTATAGCTGATTACTTTGGTAACCTAGATGTATTGGGAACCGATAGATAACCATTTGATAACAAAAGAAAGCGAATCAACATCAGACCTGAAAGTAGTGGGAATTTTTCAAGAGGTTTCAGAGGCTTCCATCAGTCCCGCGTCTAGCACATTTTGTCATGCTGATATTCTTATCTTCAATTCATAGCAGGAGGAGCCAGCTTTGTAACTTGTTGAGGTTTCTATTGCTTCTATTGCTGTTGGCTACTACATTCTGTACCTAGGGCTTTTTAAATTGTCAAGGGCTAAGCTGGTTCATACAGCAGTCCTTTGTAACAAAATAGGTTATTTGTTCATAGAGATAGTTTTTGAATTAAACTTAAAAATACTGCCTTCTTACATTTCATATTTGATGATAAAAGGAATTTTTTTTTATGTGCTATGATAGTATACTGTCCTTGACCCTATGTATATTGCAACCATGCTGTGCCATGACCTGCAAGATCAATGAAAACAAAGGGTTTTAGAGTTTTCTCTGAGGAATACAGCACCATAATTTACAACAAAGTGAAATATGATTTGAGCATAATCTATTCTTCACTGGTTACAGGAGTTCACGTACAGAAAATTTTTCAAAGTAGGAAAGTCAAATGTGACCAGGTGTTTGGGACAGTGGAACTAATGAAGTCTTTTGCTGGATGCATTCCTTTTCCCTCAAACCTTACCTACTGTATTCCAGTAGAAAGGGTATATAACCTAGTTCTCCTTATGAAACACTGCAGGCAAGAAAGAAACTGTGGCTAGTTGCTTCCTAGCAAAGTATTGAATGTCTGAGTTCCTCCTGCCTTTTCCTCACTGGCAGCAGTGATTTGCATCTTCAACCTCCATCTAGTGGCTCATTTTCAAGAACATTTTCAAGACATCTTTCCAATTCCTGTGAAACTGGCCAATGTGCTTAACCGTTTAGAGTGTTATGAAGAACAGACTGTTGGCAAAACGATGAATGGACAGCACAGTCACCCTGATAATCTAGTATTTGAAACAGATGTGTAGTAGTACAAGACAGTTTCATCTTCTCAGCTCCTAGAACATCCACATCATCTCCGAAGGAACTGATTGGATCCCTCAGATTTGTACATGTACATGTGTGTGCATGTACACATACATAACAAATACACATACATAAAACTATACACACACTGGAAGGACAACATGCAAATATTTTGTGGATTTTTTTTTAAGTCCCTGTATTCAAGCTTACAGAAGAGAAAACCCAGACAATTTTTAGAACAGCGCTTTATCACCCTTCCCACTCCTCATGAAGAAAGATTACTTTTAAAAGACAGAGACAGTGACAGGATGTGTCATGTGGATGGCTCAGATTGCTATCATTACAGATTTCTATATTTTCTATTGCTTTGTGTCACCTAATAGATGTTCTTTTTTAACTCAACTATAAGTTAATTAATCTTTGATGGTACAAAATCAAACACAAAGCAATGGTACACTGAAATTTACTTACTATGTGTGTTTGCATGCCATACCAATAAAAAGAATAATTTTCAGTCCTTTCTTTTCTCCTGTTGGTGAAAAGTAAGTTCAGACATTCTGGGAGAGTTATAAGCATATGATGTATGTAACTTAAAAAGGGATGAATGCTCCGCCTTACAATAGTAAAATTAATAATTCTTGCATAAGAACCAATGCCAAAGAAATTTGCCAGTTGGCAGGATCTGAGTGTCTGATGTACCTACTATTAAATTGACCACACAGGAGTCTTTCATTTTACTTCTCTGAAAGCTACAACTAGACAGTAACTAGTTACACAGAAACATGAAAAAAACCCAACTAGTTACATAAAAATAGTGCCTGTAATAATAAAGAATAACTTAGAAGGAGACTGACAGAAGAATTCTGAAGAATTTAAAAATCCCTAACAAATTATTCTAATGTGACCATTGTTAGCGATGGTATGATGGTACATCACATAGAACATCACATGAATTTCTTCCCTTTGCTTTCATATTTTAAGACATAGAACCAATTACTTTTTAATTCGTTGACTTTTATTTTTGCTAAGAAGCCTGTAGCGGATGAGGAAACATGAGTTTAAAAATGTTAAATACAAAAGGGTTCATTGATAATATGGGTAAAATTATTGTATTTATACTTCTTGTTATTTTGTAATATAGTTGATCCCATGTTTTCTTCTAAGCCATGGTAAAAATCCTTCATTATGGTGTTTTTTCTTTCCAGTTTCATGAAATATGAGCTCAGTTTACTTTTAAGGGGCCCGATGGAGCTAGATTGATTCTGTCACCTAACTGAAGGAGCAGAAGTTGGCTTGGATTCCTGCTTAGTGTGTAGAGTCTCTCCCTGATGCACCAAAAATGGGAATCAGATTGAAGGAGGTAGCTTGTTTTAGTGAGTGAAAACTCTGGAATAGAGAGCTTTTAATTTATCATTTTTTTAATTCAGATGAAACTCACATATTAGCTCAAATTCCAATTAACACAATCTAAGTAAATGAATAAGCAATTACACTGTTGTATGTTGGTGGTTTTGTGTAGAGGAATGTTAGTATAGGTATCAATGAGGAGAGTTTAAGTCAGCATTTATCCGATTGTCATAATGTTCTGCAAGCTATTAAAGTAATGTCTTCATGCTGGACAAGAAAGTACTCTGAATCATGCCATGCTACAGTGGGTGCCATTTGACTTTCTGATGCTTACTGTTACAGCAGTGTTTCTCAGTGAGGTTGAGCATAATGAACAAAAGACGATTTTGCAGGAGGATGTTTAGGAAAATATAGGAAAATACAGTTTAATTCTGAAAAAAAAATATGATGGGCTTATCTCAAAACACTGTATTTAATAAGAAAATAGACAGTTGCATAAGGCTAGAGGGAAGTATGAAATCAAAATGTCACTTTTTAAACAAAACATTTTACAGTTTTGTTTTTACATTGGGCAATAGGCATGAAGTGATTCATCTCATCACATTCTGACTGAGGCTGGTCCAATTATAAAGGTCCCTGAGAAGAAGGTACAAAAATGTAGCCTTTAATCTCTTGTGTCCTCTCAAAGCACCATCTGAAACTGGGAGCTAAACCAGCATTCTCAAAAATACCAAAAAACTGTAAGAACTCTAGCCCAGCTGACTTTCATGAAAAATTCCTTAAATACTTCACTCTAGAATCTTCTGATTTAAAGAATTACACTTTAATAAGGGAAAATGAAAGTAGTGAACAGGAAAGAAGACCAATGTCTATGACAAGCCTAAAGTTGGCTTTAAAACTCGGTTGAAATATGTGCTTTTTTCTAATTTTGTTGTTAATCTAGTTTGTCAAGAAATGACAGAGAGCATTTTGCTCTTAGAGTATTCCAGTTCTACTGCCACTTACAACAAAGTTATAATGATTAATAAGTATATCTGAATTCACTGTTTGCATATTTAAAAATGATATTTTAATAGCCTATTTTTCACTGTTCTTAATAGAAAGCGAGTTTTTAAAGTATTTGGATTGTATGCAAGGCTTTCACTTAAAGAAGTGCACAGTGGAGTTACATCTCTTACACTGAATTTTTCATATTGGCAACATTGTCCTTCATTTGTAAATGAATCCAATGAAGCAAAGCTAGCTGCAAAGGCATCTTCTTAATGTGTAATAGCGGAAAATAGAACCATCACTTTATGTCTACCCCATTCTTCTTCTGTTCCCCAAATTGCAAAAGTTACATTAATATGGCCAATTTATTACATCTGAAAGCATCATTATGTAAATATGCTGGATATTTATTAAAAAAGCATTTGCTATACAATACTATGGAGACGTGAATGTTTTCTGTAATTCTGTTAACTGTGTATACTGAAAACCAGTGAGAGTTCAGCTGGTGAGACATTATTTTGACTAGAAAAATTATGTGATATTAAGAAATTGATGGTACAAATACAACTGTTGCAGTGTTTAGGCTTTTAACGATACTACTACTCTAGGAGAAAAGTTCAGATTACAACTTTCAGAAGTTCCTTTCTAATACAGGGGTCTGGGCAGATAAGAGGAATAAAAGGAAATACGCAAACACTGGATCAGTTGTCCAAACACTGAAGAAATAATGATTTTACTAGAAAATGCTGTAGTAAAGACTACTGTAAATGTTTGCATTGTCAAGGTAGAAAGACAGAAGAATGAGGAGATGGCTTGCATAAACACGGTACCCATGGCAGGTACAGCTCTGTTATGCCAAAAAAATGAGGATCATCTGAAAGGGCAAGATTACACAGCTACTTGAGAACTGCCTGCCTTTTGTCTGTAGGCAAAAAACGTCAAGCTGATGGGAAACTAAATTAGCTGGACAATAGTTTGCTACTGCAGGTCAGCAGTCTAAGTTGTCTTACCTCAATAAACCAGGACATTTACAGATTATGGTCTATTTTGTGTCTGAAACTGTGCAAATTGAAAGACAAACTCCAAAACTATTGGAATATTATCTATTACAACAGATTTTAAAGGACCCAGCAAAATATGTTGCATTAGTCTAAGCAGCTGTCAAGAAACAGTGAACTTAAATGAAATGTGTATTTTGTTTGTGTGTGCAGGTAGTTGTATACAGACAAGGACACAAATATTGGTCCAGAAAGGAGCAAACTGAGATATGGTCAAGCAAATAAGAACACTCCTGGACTGCCTTTAGCTACATTTCTAACACACATATACTTCTGAACACCCAATGAGGTGAATACAAGCTGTTTTGACATGTTATAATTTTAGAATACCCACTTAAAAGTAAATAGTAAAGCAAGAACTTTTCATATAAACATAATTTTCTTAATAATATTAATCTTTTTTTAATTCAATTAGTGCTATTTGGCTTGTGCACTGTTAGAAAACTTGTATCTTTGACAAGTTAAATCTCAGGATGATGTGAAGGATACCTCAGTTTCAAGTCCTGATCTTTCAACTAAGATTTTACCTTTCTCCAGGCTTTCTTATTGCAGGCTTAACGGCCTGTCCGTTACTTGAATTAGGTGATGGTTTCCATTAAAATACTGTCAATATTCACTGGGGTGCTCCAACTAAGTAATTAATATTTTACTGAATACTTCCCCAGTACAGAATCCCATTCTGTGATATTCAGTAACCCTTAAACTCCACCAGAAACATCACACATTTGAGACGTACTGTACAATAAATGATCAGCTCACTTGAGCACATAAGTTCAGACACTCTTGAAGCTCAAGAGTATTTCTGTAGTTAATTGACATAATCTCTGCAGGGAGGATATTTTTGAAAAGCAGGACTAGACTACACACAGTTACTCTTGAAACTGAGGAAAAAAATACTGTTATATACTGAAAGAATATTTTATTAAACAGTTATTTGTTTTTTGGAGTTTTTAGAAGACACAGTTCAGACATCTTAATAAATAGGCATTCTATTCAGAAAATTAGTCTGAATTTTTAGAAGGAAGGATTTGAGTGCATGAAACAGTATTCACAGAGGATGAACATGGAGATAATACTGTTCTGATTTTTTTGACCTTTAAATGCAAGAGACATGTTCGTTTTTATAGAGCGTAATAACACTAAGCCATGTCCTGCTAGAACCTCTCCAGGGTCACCAACTCCCCTACAAACATCTATGTTAAGGCCAACGTAAGTTTCCAAGTAAGTTTCTGAATTTTTCTGACCTTAACAGTTTAAATGACAAAGTGTCAGACACCCCAGCTGCTCCCTGTAGAGAGAGACTCAGGGCTTTGTGCATCCTAGCTCTCCCAGCTGGCAAGGACAGCCCCTTTATTCAAAAGAAATCACACTTCTACCTATTCCCTACAGATATGTGGATCTCTGCAAACTCCCAGAAAGTACTCTGCACTGCTTCTCTCTGAACACATTTTTTTTCTTGTGGTTGAGTATATTTTCTAAAATATGATTCACTGTGTTTATATACATGTGTTCATGCACGTTGCCCATTTTCTAGTTTTTAGTCTTGTTTGACTGCAAGTGAAGCATAAATCTTGTGTCAAGATTTCTTTGGTTGAAAGTTTGTCTTTTTTTTAAGATGAAGTGACTCAGAAATATGTTAGATGTTTTAAATATAATAACAGAAAAGGGTTATTTTAAAATATGTATAACTTAATAGCCTGATCATTGGCCTTCAAAGCCTGTACAAATTTTTCATTGTTGCTTGGTGGCAATTTAAAAATATTTTTGCTATGCAGAATAAAGAAAGAACGAATATTTTAGTATATAACAGGAGTCTGCTTGTAACCTTCACTATGCAGGTGTTTTTTATCAAAGCATTTTTTGATGACCTGTAACTCAAAAAACAGCTTGACAGATTTAAACTCATAATTTGCAGGAAATATACACATTTGGGTGCCACTCTGCAACAAATCCATTACCACTGCACTGACTATAATCTACATAAACCATACAAACCTTCATAGCTAGGATTAGCTCTTGCTAATCCCCTCTTTACTTCTCTCCACTGTCTTTCCCTTCCCTGCTGTACCAAGCATAAATGACTTGCTTTCATATGTTAAGTTCTTATGACCTACCTCTGCCCAACCTTTCATCTTTTATGTGATACCAAGACACCGACTCCCACCTACAGTTTTGCTAGCAGTGCCTGTACATGTATTTGGCAATATATAGCTTTTTTTCAACAAATATCTTCCATCCTTTTCCTAAACCACTTTGTGGGAATGGACAACATATTCTTTTCATTCTGACTCTCCGTATCTGCAAAATGACTAAATTATCTTTCTTCAAACCCCTTAAATTTGTTCTATGCTTTACAGCCCATAATGGGTAGATGAATCAGGTGTTGTGACTCAGGGTACCCCTCACATCATTTCACCCAGCTTGGATATCTCTGATTCTACTTCATCTACTACTATAGTGCATAGCTATGTTGTTTTTCCTGACACATGTCATTCTCCATACATGATTGCTGATGGGCTAGTTCTCATTAGAACCGGTCAAGGATAACTTTTCCCTTTCACATTTTTAAAATGTTAAGGTTCTAATATGGCAGGTTTCGGAAAATTTTAAATATCCTGAATTTCACCGTAGTGTCTAATGCCAGAACAAGTACTTGGAGTCTGGTGCTGGTTCCATAAATAATGACATGTCATTCTAGAGGCTCTGGCAGACATTTCTGACAAAAGTATGTTACTGACATGAAGAAATTGTATCTTGAAGTATGAGTTACTTATTAAAGCCATTTATCTTCTTCCTGTAAGTCTAAAAATACACTCTCAGTTGGCATCTGGCAGCCTAAAGAAATTAGGAGCACTGGTTTATTCTGACCATAGAATCTGAAATGTTATAACTACCCACACATCTCTTCCTGTTTATCAACAAGCCTTTTCATTTACACCTCCTTACCTCATATACCATCTTTAGTGAAATCCTAATGTTATGCCTCTAAATGTAAACAAAAATATAATTTAACCCGTTTTCCTGAAATTAAGTAAAAAAATTATATGTAATAGAAAAGAAATGTATCTAATCTAAGTGGAAGAGATGTTGTTTTCTATTTTGACTTATACCAGCATTTTGGAAATCAAATGTAAACTTTACATTGTTCATCTTTTCTTTCTTTCTACAGAGAAAACTATTTTCTGAATCTTAATCACTGTGGCTGATGTTTGCCTTTTTTCATGAGGTAAAAGACATACAGATATACATCAGTCAGACATGATACAGACTTTACAACAAGCTGGCATGTCACGCCAGTTTAAGCCCTTATAGCATTAAAAAAGGGACAACTTCTGTCTCTCCAGTAGAATGCAGTCATGTAATTTCTCAGTAACACATGTCACTGAAGTATAAATTAGCTATGTTTTTCCTCGCTGAACATAAGAGAAAATCTTTTCAGTCTGCCTGTGATACAGGTGCTGCCTATTGTGGGGCTACCAGAAAAGGTTAGAAACAGAGTCTTCAATTTTTTGAGACTTATGCCATTTGTCAATCTCAATTTTCATGTAACAAGTAATAAGACGAAATGATAAAATGATGCTTTGCAGCAAAAGTTCAAAGCAATAAAAAGTTATGTTCATCTGGGAATGTTACCATCAATTCATGCTTTTCAATGTGGAGAAAAATAATTATGCTGGGCTAGCTTTTATCTAAGGCATAGAATTCGAATCATAAGAATGTTTTATATTCATAATTGTTATAATTTAGTTGGATTTTAAAAGTGGAATGATAATGGTGAATAAAAGTTGTAATTTTCCCTGGTAGTTACACACAAGTGACAACACATATAAATCCCCTGTGATTTTGTTTGTGCAATCCAATAACATACCTGCTGGACAGCAATAAATAGCTGATACAGAATAGAGTGTTAATTTCTCCAATCGCTCTCTCTGTTTCCAGGGTCTGACTGTTGGTTTACACATTTAGACTAATATGTGTAGTAATATATATATATTTTTGAATGGAGGAGGTATTTTACAATCATATAAGATGGGAGGGGGAATGAATGTGCCGGTATCCATATGTATACAAACAAAATAGATTTTACTTTGCATATTATGGTGTTTCTTAAAGTGTTCTGTGAAAACCGGACCGGTTTTGGGAGCAGCTATGAAAACATGGCTGGACACAAATTAATATGATGAGACAGCCCAGTATCATTCTGGAATTAAAGAATATTTTGCTTCATCTTTCTGAAGTGCTGCCAGAAAGATTACTAAATTCTTAGGCTTTTCCTCACTGGGACACCAGTAATCTTGAAATGCTTAATCCTGGATTAATTCTCAAGCTTGTCAACTTTACTGGAGAGTCTTGCATTGTCCTTGATTAGCATTCTAATTATGTTGCCATGTCCCAAAGCCATCTATTCCACCTCATTGACATTTCACTACCAAGTGTTCATCTACCCTGCAAATCCATTGCATATTTCCTTAAATACCTACACTGTCTCCCACAGACCATCTAGTATTTTACACATGCATGCTACATGTAAAGAACTGGAACTTAAGCAAATTAAGTTTCAGTGAGGCAAGTTCACACTCAGTAACATGCATAAATCCAGAATAAAATCATGAGTACTGGGAGGCATTGTTTCTTCCCCAATCTTTTCCCCAGTTTGTACTATGGATTATTGTGGTTTAACCCTAGCTGGCAACTAAGCACCATGCAGCCACTCGCTCACTCCTCTCTGCTCCCTGGTGAGATGGGGAGGAGAATTAAAAAAAACAAGTTAAAACTCATGGGTTGAGATAAAGACAGTTTAACAGGACAGCAAAGGAAGAGAAAATAATAACAACAATGATAAAAGAATATACATCATGCCCAGGTTCTACATTTTCCAATACATTCCAATTAATCACTACCACTTTTCCTGTCCTTTGATACATACACACACAGATATCATTCCTTTAGTCTATGACCCATACCCCTAAAATGTCCATTGGGTTCATTTAGTCCATGACTTTGGGATCCATCTGTCATAACAGTCCTTCAGGGCAGGAGATGGTGTGTGGTGTTGGATTGTTGCATGCTGAAGCCAGTTCCGGTTCCATGACTGCTGCATTTTGCTCAGTTTCAGGCAACTACGTGGCATACTTTTACAACCAGATTCTCTAGTCGTGCAGCAATATCTTGCCATAACATGGCAGCCCAGATGGGCTTACCTCTGTGCTGCCGGTTGCTTTGCTTCGATTGCTGTAGCCACCCCCACAGAGCATTTGCCACCATCCATGAGTCAGTATTGAGATACAGCACTGGCCATTTTTCGCATTCAGCAATATCTAAAGCCAGCTGGATGGCTTTAAACCTCTGCAGACTGACTTGATTCACCTTGTCCTTCAGCAGCTTCTGCAACTTGTCGTATAGGGCTCCATACAGCAGCCTTCCACTTCCAGTGCTTTCCCACAGTGTGACAAGACCCATCAGTGAACAGGGCTTCATACTGAATATTGCTTCTCATTTCCTGACACTTTATTATACAGTGGGGCCTCTTCAACACATGTCACCTCCGCCCCTGGCAATATTCCAAAATCTTTTCCTTCTGGCCACTCCATGACCACTTCCAAAATTCCTGGGTGATTGGGGTTTCCTATTTGAGCCCACTGTGTAATCTGTGCGACCCACTTGCTCCACATAGGTTCAGTTGCATGTGCTTCTCATTTCCTGACACTTTATTATACAGTGGGGCCTCTTCAACACATGTCACCTCCGCCCCTGGCAATATTCCAAAATCTTTTCCTTCTGGCCACTCCATGACCACTTCCAAAATTCCTGGGTGATTGGGGTTTCCTATTTGAGCCCACTGTGTAATCTGTGCGACCCACTTGCTCCACATAGGTTCAGTTGCATGGTGTGTAGAACATCCAGCCCAGCACCAGCAGTCGGGGTACCAGGAGGAGCTGTGCTTCAGTACCAACTCCTTCTGAAGCAGCTCGAACATCTTCATATGCTGCCAATATCTCTTTTTCAGTGGGAGTATAGTAGGCCTCTACAGATATGCTACAGACACTTCTGTATTCCCGACTCCAAAACCCTAAGGGTCAGCCCCAAGTCTTCCCTGGTGCCTTCTGCCAGAGGCTCCAGGTAGGCCCATTCTCCCCAGCTGCTGTGTAGAGCATATTTTTTACATCTTGTCCTGTCTGGATTGGCTCAAGGGCTACCGCATGAACTATTTCCTGTTTAATTTGTTCAAAGGTTTGTCATTGCTCACTGCCCCATTTGAAATTGGTCTTCTTTCAGGTCACTTGATAGACAGGGCTTACAATCAGACTTTAATTTGGAATATGCATTCTCCAAAAACTCACAATGCCTAAGAAAGCTTGTGTTTCCTTTTTTCTAGTTGATGGAGACTATTTTGTTGTTATTTTGTTAACCGCATCCATTGGGATCTGATGAAATCCATCTTGCCATTTATTCCTAAACACTGGATGTCCTGTGCAAGTCCGTTGACCTTACTATGTTTTATGGCAAAACTGGCTTTCAGAAGGACTACTTTCCTCCCTTTCTCAAAAACATCTTCTGCTGTGTTAGTCCAGATGATGATGTCATCAGTGTATTGCAGGTGTTCTGGAGCTTCACCCTGTTCCAGTGCAGTCTGGATCAGTCCATGGCAAATGGTAGGGCTGTGTTCCCACCCCTGGCGCAGTCAGTTCCAGCACTACTGGCCACCCCTCCAAGTGAAAGCAGACTGTGGCCTGTACTCTGCTGCCAAAGGGATTGAGAAGAACTCATTAGTGATATTAATTGTGGCATACCACTTGGCTGCCTTTGACTCCAATTTGTATTGAAGTTCTAGCATATCCAGCACAGCAGCGCTCAGTGCCGGTGTGACTTCATTCAGGCCACGATAGTCTACTGTCAGTCTCCACTCTCCATTAGACTTTCTCACTGGCCCATATGGGGCTGTTAAAGGGTGAGCAAGTCTTGCTGATCACTCCTTTTCTCTCCAGCTGATGAATCAGCTTATGGATGGGAATCAGGGAGTCTCTGTTGGTGTGATATTGCTGCTGGTGCACTGCTGTGGTAGAGATCAGCACCTGCAGTTCTTCAACCCTCATCAGTGCCATAGCAGAAGGGTCCTCTGAGAGACTGTGCAAGGTGGACAGCTGTTTAATTTCCTCTGTTTCCAAGGCAGCTATACAAAAGTCCCACCAGTACCCTTTTGGGTCCTTGAAATACCCTCTGCTGAGGTAGTCTATGCCACGTATGCATGAAGCATCTGGGCCAGTGACAATGGGGTGCCCAGTTAAGCTCACTTGGGTCTCCAATACAGACAATTGTTGGGATCACCCTGCCACTCTAGAAATACAGATGGGTTCTGCCCCTTTATAGCTTGATGGCATTAGGGTACACTGTGCACTGGTGTTCACTAGAGCTTTATCCTCCTGCAGGTCTGACATGCCAGGCGACCAAATCCATACAGTCCAATAAACTTGGTTGTCCCTTTCCTCCACCTGGCTGGAGGCAGAGCCCCTCTAATTCTGGTCATAGTATCCATTACTGCTTGTAAATACAAATCAGAATTCCCTTTACTACATTTGGAAGTCAGACCAGCCCTTCTGCTCTGTGTGGTAAACTACTCACTGGAAACTAGAGCAGCAATTTTCCTGGAAGAACACGCTTTTGTGATCATTTCTCCTTGCAACTCACTCATCCATTCCTCTAGGGTCAAGGTAGGTTTTCCACCCCACTTCCTTGTGTCCTCTCTGTGGTCATGGAGATAAAACCTCAGGACAGCCTGAGGTGTGTACCCCCTATATCCTCTCTTGAGTAGAACAACGCTCACTCCTAACAGCTGGGATACTGGTCCAAACAGGTAGGCAGTAGGACATACCCTCTTTGAGCTGCTGGAACTCCCAGAACTGTTTTTCAAATAGGTTTTCATTTTTTTCAGATAGTTTTTCCACAGTCAAGACACCCGCAAGTAGGGAGAAGGAGAGGTTTTCTTTTTATTGTCAGTTAGTCAGCCAGTTCATCCACTGTTGGTCTGTCTCCATCTTTCTAGGTCACTACTGCTAATGAGTTTACATACAGTGATGGTGTGCTCTGTACAATCTTCTGCGACATGGGTTGTGTGCATTGGACTTCATCTGGATCTGTGTTGCCCAGGTCATTATAAATCACCTCCACCACCGCTCATTCACTCAGGTACTGTGTACCTGTCTCCAGGGTGGTTCACTTGCCTGGGTGACATATAACCTCTTCCTTGAAGGGATACCTTTCCTTCACACCATACAGGAGTCACGTCCAGAGACTGAGGGTTTGTGTCTTTTTCCCAATTGCCTTGTCAATACCCCCTTCCCTAGACAGGGATCCCAGCTGCTTGGCCTCCCTACCCTCTAATTCCTGGCTACTGCCCCCATTATCCCAGCATCGGAGTAGCCAGGTGACAATGTGCTCACCTGGACGACGGCTGAAGTCTTTTCACATATCTCACAGCTCACTCAGGGACAGAGTTCAGGTGGCTATCTCTGGTTCTGGCTCTTCCTCCTCCTGTTCTCATGATGGCCCTTCTTCATCATCCTTTACTAAACAAGCTGACTTTCATGTCTGTTTCTTCTTGTGTATAGGGGCGACTGATACCAGCACAGGTTAACTCCCTGGTTCATCTGTAGTGTCTGTTGCCAGGGTTTGAGTAGCCATAGTGCACCCACATCTGCACTGAGCACCGGTAGCAGGTGGAGTGGTATTTTTAAATAATTAACTTTAAACAAGACCTGAAACACATGCAGGAGTAGGAGCAACAGGAACATGTTGGTGTGAACATCCCAGGGATATTCTCAAGAGCTATTGTAACTAGCCTGGAGGAGTAGGGGAAGGTGAAGGAAGATGTCTCCCCCATAAACTGGCTTTCCAAGGAGAAAAGCTAAAAACTGTAACTATTAATAGTGTCCAAGATATGGCTCCTGAAGTACAGAGATGATGGCAATGCTGAGTATAAATACAAGATTAGTCTCACAACCAGACATTTTATCATATTATAAGCCAGTGTTACAAAGTAACTTTGACCCAGCTCCCAGAGATGATAACCAACACAACAGGGAACATATACTGCAAGTAAGGTGTTACATAACATAACCCTGAGAACAAACACAACAACTTCCAGACCAAATAAATCAACAAAGTAACCAGCGACTACCAAACTATTATAAGGAATGCTTGCTTATAACAAATTTGTTCTAATGCACTTTGGTCAGATTTATTGTTATCTCAACCCATTGAACACCATACTGGGTGCCAAAAAGGACTGTTGTGGTTTAATGCCAGTCAGCGACGAAGCACCATGCAGCTGCTCATTCACTCTCCCCCACCCAGGGTGGGATGGGGAGGAGAATAAAAAAAAACCTGTAAAACTCATGGGTTGAGATGAAGACACTTCAATAGGACAGCAAACGAAGAGAAAAAAAAATAGTAAACTATACAAAATAAGTGATGCACAATGCAATTACTCGCCACGTGCTGACCGATAACCCGTCAGTTCTTGAGCCGTGGTCACCACCCCTCCGTCAACTGCTGAATTTTTATACTGAGCTTGACATTATATGGTAGGGATATCTCTTTGGCCAATTTGGGTCAGCTGTCCTGGCTATGCTTCCTCCCAGCTACTTGTGCAGGTCCCCACTAGCAGAGCATAAGCTGAAAAGTCCTTGACTTAGTATAAACACTACTTAGCAACAACTGAAACATCAGTGTCTTATCGATAGTCTCATACTAAACCCAAAACACAGCACTATACCAGCTACTAGGAAGAAAATTAACTCTATCCCAGCCGAAACCAGGACAGGGTCTAGGATTTTCAGTCTTTAGATCAGTTCAGAAAGCAAACATGATTGAATTCATACCGGGTGTTAAGAAAGAAGTAAGGATCTTCAGTCTTCAGAAGCAAAAAATAATATCAATAGAATCATAGAATCTTTGGGTTGAAAGGGACCTTTTAAGGCCACCTAGTCCAAACCCCCTGCAGTGAGCAGGGACATCTTCAACTAGATAGATTGCTCAATACCCGTGTTGAACATAAACGATGCATGGATGAATTCTAGCTTTTCTGTATGACAAGCCCAGCAGTTCCTACAGTTCACACACTTGTACAGAAGGACGTATATGCTTTCCAAGATAAAGGTTTTATTTGTTTGTTTTTAGCTTAGTGCTAAACTGCCTAAGCAACTTCTAAATGTATTTTATTTATTTTGCACTTGGTGGGAACTTTCTTATTGCTGATTTCTCATGTCCATTAAATTAATTGCTATGGAACTGTCCAGCTGTTCTACCAAATGACCTCTGGACTTTCTTTTTTAGAGTGTTGAATAAGCAACCCTGCAAGACAAAATCAGTGGGAGACATGGATGTTCAGTGCTTTGGGAAAAACAAGAGAAGTCATCTTATTGCCAGCCTGACTGCTCATAAAAGATGAGTCATATAAGATACACAACTAGTTATAAACTGCTTTGTAATTACTTCCATGTATATTGTTCTTGTTTAAAAAAAAAAAAATCCAGTATTTAAATTGCTCATGAACTATGTTTATTGTGTATATTTGTTGTTTTTATCGCAGCAAGAGCAATTCCCCCACACCTTGTCTGGGGGAAAGTAAGAGGGATAGGAATTGGAAATTGTAATTAGTAATAATGTAATTTATTTATTACTGTAATTAGCCTGGTAAGTGGATGTTGACAGATTCAGCTGATGGAAGTAGCAAGTTTTCATGGTTAGGAATTTATTTTTTACATTTAAGATCTTTTATCTTGCACACTTTTTGAGACTCTTCTGGTAGAAAAGCTTGCTTTGAAATTTCTCCCCATAAAAAACACACATATCATGGTTTAACCCCAGCCAGCAGCTAAGTACCACACAGCTGCTCATTCACGCCCCCGTGGTGGGATGGGGCAGAGAATCGTAAGAGTACAAGTGAGAAAACTCATGTTTTTGGATAAAGACAGTTTAACAGGTAAAGCAAAAGCCGCGCACACAAGCAGAGCAAAGCAAGGAATTCATTCACCACTCCCCATGGGCAGGCAGGGGTTCAGCCATCTCCAGGGAAGCAGGGCTCCAGCACGCGTGATGGTGTCTTGGGAAGACAGATGCCATAACTCTGAACGTCCCTCCACCACCTCCTTCTTCTTTGCCTCAACTTTACGTACTGAGCATGATGTCATATGGTAGGGAACATCCCTTTGGCCAGCCTGGGTCAGCTGTCCTGGCTGTGTCCTCTCTCAGCTTCCTGTGCACCCCCAGCCTGCTCGCTGGCAGCCCAGCATGAAAAGCTGGACTGTCCTTGACTGCTTAGTGACAACTGAAAACATCAGCACATTATCAACATTTTTTCATCCTGAATTCAAAACACAGCCTCACCCTAGCTTCTGTGAAGAAAATTAACTCTATCCTGGCTGAAACCAGGATAACACACTATGGTTATTTTAATTGCGTAAACTTGTACCAGATTTAAGATTGATTTCTGACTGTTCAACACTAACTGTATGTTTTTCATAGTAGTTCTAAACTCCATGTTTTTCTTGTCTATTTAATTTTCTTGATTTAAAGACTTTAGTCACCAATCTGTAATATCTGCTCATAGAAAACACAAATACGTGTTGGTGTTTTTCTTATCTAATCATGTGACTATAAAGTTTATGGCCAGGCATTTTTTTAATGTAGACTCTCTTTAAATGTGTTGTCTTGACATGCTTGCTCCATGCAATATATAAGACTGCACACAGTATGACTGAACTAACTTTAAAAAATTCTATGTCACACCATTTGAGAGATACAGATCCTCATTTGCCAAGACCGAAGAATTCACCAAATGCGATTCATAGCTTTCTTGTCTAGTTACAGTACTTCAAATATAGTTCCTTCTATTTAACTGAAAATTATCTCAAAGTTTTCTAAAAGGAAAATGTTTTTATGAATATTCATTGATTAGCATGAAAATCTGAAGTTGGAGCAGTGTATAGGCAATGTTGTTAAAATATTCAGGGGCAGCATTACACATATTGCACTTGAGTAGGCAATTGCCTATTGATGAAAATTAATCTGAAAAATTAATTTGGCAAGGTTCAGATCTGGAAATTCCCATACTCAGTGAATCAAAAGCTGGATCTAAATTGCACATCAAAAAGGCTTATCACCAATCATGAAAACGCATGAGAAGCCTTGAAAACAACAGGGTGAGGAAAACTGGCATAGAAGGCCTCTGAAGAGGCTTGAATGTCAGCTTTGATCAATGTTGACAAATTTGTTCATTCAGCCTTTTTCTGCTACAACTCAAAAGTTTTGAAAGGGCCTTGGGGAATATATTTTGTGGAAGCAAGAGTAAAATGGTAATACAAAATGTGAACATTTATCACCTAACGTTGCTTGAAAATTAACTATCTTATAGATACATTACAAGCAGAAAATGTCAGCTTGCATACTGTTATAATATTTTTTCTAGACTTTTGAGATTTTACACAAATCTGAGCTGTGAAGTGTTTAGGGAAAAAAATGCAGTGGAAATTTGACATGACCTTAGGCCATCAAACACAGAGCATACATGTGCTGATCACTTAAGATGACTTTTCTATTGAAAGAAAGAAATGAAACCTTACAGTGCTGAACTGTAAAATGAGAATCCACACACAGAGTTTTTTGCTCATTTGTTTGTTTTTAAAGCTGGAAATAATAACTTTGCTCTCAGAAGAAAAAAAAAATCCAGTTTCCTAAAGAAGACAATAGTACTATCAGTAATCTAATCAGTTCTATCAGTAAAGTTCATAATGACAGATAGTACTTGTCGTCCTCCCAAAAAATAAATAATTTTATTTGCTGTGGTATATATCAATAGAAGGGGAGAAGACTCAGTGATCCTGTAGGCTTCTTTCTGCCACATGTCTTGACAAAAACCATGATGCAGATTGGGTCAGATCTGGAAATGAATTCTTATCTCCTGAGACTTACCCCAGGACTTTTCTGCTTCAACATTTCTGGTAGCTGGGAACCAAATTCTAAATTCTTCTTTGAGTTCATGCATGACTGGATTTGAGGGATGCTGAAATATACTCATTTTTCTGTCAATAGCTCCATGTTTTCATTTGGATAATTGACGACTCTGCAACAAAAAGTGGTTGAAAGTTTTGCTTTCAGCTTACTGGCAAAACATTACCATAGATTTCTGAAGGAAATAAAGGAAAAAAACAGTCATGAACTCCAGTCCCTTCTGTGTTAGAACTAATGAAATGTGTTAGTATCCCATAAGCAATATGTTGGTAATAAAGGTGAAGCTCACAATAATTGTGCACTTCAGCAGCTCTTTATGCAGTTTTTACAAAGAGTTGGCATATTCTGCGTTTTTCAAATCCCAACATGAATTTTAGGGCAAGGTAGATGCCTTTGCTGGCTGTATTGTAGGCCAGTACGAGAGCAGTTTGTCTTAACACTCTTTGCATTGTTCTTGGTTTGTGAGAGAATAAAAGACAGTGTGTAGAGCTGCAAGCTCACAGTCTTCCTCTATCACTAAATTCAAAGACAATGCTTGGATTAAATTTGATCTGAGGTTCTCACCCTTGGTACCTGCCTAAGTTGTGTTGCAGCTCTGACTATGCCTGGCCATGGGCCTTGTTGCCCCCAGTCCACCACCTCAACCACCCAGTCACCACAACCTCACCTAGCTATTGCCCACCCATGGCCCTGCCATGACCAGTCCTGAACGACCCTGTTCACCTCACTAGGACACAGGGGGACTGCACCCCTCTGAGGAGGGGATTATTGTACTCAATGCTAGAATTGCCCATACACATATATATTTGTGTATGTATTTGTTTTGAGGTATCATTAATATGTCTGTCCTATGGCCAGGTAGCAGCACTAGAATCAATGTTCTATTAGGTCGGTCTGGTGCAGCAGATATCCTGCATAAATTCTTTTTTTAAAAGTTATTTTAAGTAGTTCTTTCATGCATTGCCATGATAAATGGGAAAGCAAAAGAAAGATGTTATTCTGCAGTGTTTTATATAAATTGATAGCTTTTTCTGGCTTCTGTATCCCATCATCCTTGCACTGCAGTTTGGTTCAAGGGCCTGCATCTGTCTTGGTGTTATATATGAAACCAATTATTGGAGAAAGCAGTAAAAATGAATGGCTCAAAATATGTTCAAGCACTGTAGAAAACCATGACTCTGGGGGTAGCAACATGCAATGTAAATGAATTCGATAAGAAATGAGCATGTTCTTTCATGGTGGCAACTTAGATGATTCAACAAAATGAGCATTTTCTTACCACACACAGTGCAGTTGCATTAAGTGAAGTAATAAATTGTCTGTTATTTAAAGTGACTTCTGCAGGAGCATTCAGAATGAACAGATTTTTAAAGATATAAAATAGCTGTTGCTGCTAAAGTTTTCTCCTGGTCCTTTTTCTCTGCATTTCTCAGACTTAATCTTATTTTCAGCTTCAAAAATAGCTAAGGACAGACATGCTTACCTTCCCCTAATCCTTTGGAGAGCTCAGAGGGAGAGAGTTTCGTCATTTTGTATACATACGTGCACACACATGGACCGGCTCCATGAATTCTCATCTTATGGCCTGATTTTCACAAACTGTCACTCACCCAGCTGTTCCCATTAACTGTAGGGGAGGTGGCCCACCATTCAGGCCAGCTGAGCAAGAATCACTCCTCTGAGGCCCTTTGTGGAAAAAAAGGTTCATTTTGAAAGTCTCCAGCTAAGCAGCAGATTCTAGGATGTTTTCCTCTGAACTTCCAAACTTTCCCGAAGTTTTTTTGTCAGCCATTACAGCCCAAAGGTGCCTGTACATCAACACAAAGACATGAGTTTGGAGAGCGGGTCAAAATTTGTTCTTCATTTCCTGTGATCTTCACAGCTCCTGTGCAACTCGCTTTCACTGGGTAGTGCAGGAATGTCTGCAATTGTGTTTCTCTCACCATCATTTCAAAAAGGCTTAATAAAACCTTTTTATTTTAAATACAGAAAACCTATTAAAACAACACAGGACCTTGTAACACAGTAAACTGGATATTGTCCAGGACAAGTGTCTGTGAACAGGCAGAGGTGAGATTTCCTTGCCCAGGCTCCAAGCTGGCAGGCAGGGAGTCTGCCTGTGTGGGGAAACAGATGGCTGCTGTGCTCTACCAAAGCAGCTGAATTGGTACCTGCCCTCTCCTAGCTTCTACATAAAAAATAAAATATATGCAATATATACCGTTTGTATTCAGTTATGAGATTTAGTCTCATTTTATGTCTTTATTTTATTATGCAATGCCCCAAAAAGTACATTTTTACTATATCAGTTTAAATAATTAATTCTTGAAACTTGAAAACCTGCTTTATCTTCAGTATCCTGCCTAGGAGCCAGGAATGAGATGTATAGGAATGAAATACTAAAACAAGTTTGAGTTAAAATGGAAAAATCGGTCCATGACCAGTAGACTAAATAAATTCCACAGCATAGTGGAACAGCAAGTGTGTACTAAAAGTAAGGGGGAACATAACCACAAAAAAACCCACCAAAGAACCAAAAAACAAACTAACTCAAAAAGTAATGAAACCAATCACTTTGATCACCAAAGCAAAGGCTACAACATAACATGAAGAAAAACTAGTTTATCACAGGCCTGATCCCTGTTCTCATTTTAGGCAAAGGGGATTTTGTCACTATCCTCAATCATAGCTACAGTTTTATGTTACTGCAATCTCAGCTCCTTTTTTGACAGACTCTCAGCTAAAGAATTAGGCACGTTGTTATGTTGCTGTCCAAGACATTGATGATACTCTAGGGTTTTCCTGTGAACCTTTTTGGTCACCTCACAACCTTACACTGTAGCTTTGAAATCTTGCATCAAAGGGTACAATATTTCATACAAAGCTTCAATTAAAAACAGACTGCATATGGCCAGAATTACTGTATCTACAATCAAAGATAAAAGAGAAAGAAATCAAATGTGAGTTCCCCCACAGTCTTGTACTCCAGAGGGATTTTATATGTTGAATCCAGAGCTTTATTTTTACATACCATGAGCTTTCATTTGATTGCAATAGTTTGAATGTCAAAGATATTCATAAAGGAAGGAATATGGCCTTTGGTTTAATTTGTTTCAATTTCATGCTGAACACTGAAGGGATGATGTCTGTCTACATGTAAAATAATGTAGACTTCCCCATCCTCCAGTTCAAAGCAAAAGGGGAAGATAAAACAAAACAAAGCAAAGCAAAACAAAGCAAAACAAAAAAAAACATGGAAAGTCAATATCAATTCCACATAATTAATGAACTATGAGAAAGTTACTTAGGAGATAAAAAACTTCCTGAGTCTAGTAGTTTTGGACATACAGCTTTCCTCATGTGTTCTGCTTATGTCATAAAATGCAGTTTTTACATAATCATGTATTATTTCTCACAGACAGGAAACTGAAGAAAAGTAATAATGTTCAAAGAGGTAATATAAAGCATATTTCTTTAGGCTTCAGGATTTTATCCCTGAAATTTTTCTGTTCTTGGTAAATTTCCACATAGAATAATATATCAAATGAAATACTTTTTTTTTCTACTTTTTTTACAACATTTTAATATAAATTAGGAGGAATTTTAATACTTTACTTAAAAATTGACATCATCAATCTAACCATTGTTTCCTTTAACGATTTTACAAAAGAAATACATTTGCTATGCATTATGTGGTGTAATGCCAAAGAGATGTTTGTATTCAGTATCTTCTTTTCACATGAATACTTTCACTTCATGATATCTGCAGTGTTGAAGTGTCACTATTACACTTTGGTTTACAGAAAAGACCATACAATAACATGCTACATGAAACTGAACTGGATATTTCAGGGATCTATCACCCATATTTGGTTGGCAATCTACATTTTTTAGACAGAAACTAGATTTCAATGATCACAGACCATAATCTATCAGGATTTTCTAGCATAAAAAGCCACAGAGTCAGGTAAAAAAAACTAAGGAGCAAGGGCTATGCTTATGTCCCTGTGCTAAGGCAGTCAGTTCATAGAGCATCTATAGGTTTAACAGCGTGGTTCAGGAACTTAAATTAAATTTTGCGTGTTGTAAAATGATCGCTTTCTGATCTGTTCCCTGTTCTGACAAGCCTGGCATTTTGGCTCATAAACATTGTGTGTTTGCTTCCTTTTTTTCTACAGTTGTGTTAAAGTTTTCATTTTGTGATTTGGCAAGCAAGAACTAAACAGCTGGTATGATAAAGAATGAATATTGGAGGAGAAAGAGGCTGATTCCAAAAGAACTCAAGATCAATGAGAAGATGAGTAAAAAAGGTAACAGCAACGGCCGAGGGAAAGAAATTGTGAGAGGAGCATAGAGAGCATGGAACATGGGAGAACAGGCCAGAATAGGCAATCAATATAAGTGTATTCCTGGGATGCTCTCAAGTGTCCAGATTACATTTGGCTTATTCCTATAACTGGGCATGTAAAAAAAGATAGAGAAGTTCAGAAGTTATAATGCTATGTATGTGACTTTTTAGTGGAAAAGGATTTTTAATGTTCTGCTCCAGAAGCCTCTGCTCCATAACAGCTACTGAAATACAACCACTTTTCAGAAGACCTAAGGTTTTGACCTTTAGACACCAAGTTAGCCCAGTTGGAATTAAAGTTATATCTTCATCTTTGTTTTATTCTACTGTGCCCAGATACTGCAGAATCTATGAACAATGGCTATCAATAGTTTGTCTTCCATTCAGCAACGTTTTGAAGCATCCTTTGTGTGTGATTTAAGGATGGAACCAAAGGTTTAAGCAAGTTTCTTTGCCACCTGTTGATTTAACACAGATGGAGTTTTAACAAAAACCTTGGGCTGGAAATTAAAAATACAAGTAGTATTTTAAACAGGAAACAAAAAAACAAACTCAAGATGTTAAAACTTCTTCTGGATGTGCAGAAATAACTCTCACTGGTTTAGGCTTAACATGTTAAGTAAACAAAGAATTTACTTCTATTTGCTGCCTTCCTTACTTCTTAATCAGGACTTCAATGAGCAAAAGCTTTAGTGGATTTCTTTCTTTTACTCTTACTAGTTCCAAGTCAGGCAATTCTCAAAAGTTATTTCTTTCTAAATGAAATGTCTAAGATGTTAGCTACATGAAACAGTAAGATTTTTAAAACAAATGTTTCTATACCTAAGTAGTTATTAGAGGATAAGTGTTTGTACTTATCTAAAAGAAAATGTCAGCTTGTCATTTACTAGGTGGAAAGTGTTATAATAGTTCATTCATGTGTAGAAGAACATAATATAGGCAAATGTCAAGATAATCTATATTCTTCCCTAGGAAAAACATTTAGTACCTTAGTCAGTGACTTAGACTTCTTACAGAAGATAAACGATGTACTTCAGCATCCTATCCCAAAGAGAATGTGCTCCAAAGAAAACCTTGAAGAGGATCTTCACTGATCTCAGTAAAGGAGAAAAAGACAAATGATATTTTATTCCTCCCACTGATAAATGTACACAGAAAAATGTGAATATTACTGAAATGAAGAAACAGATTCAAACCAAAATCTCTTCTACGAACAATCTGTCAATTAAAAACACATGAGAGACTATAATCTCCTTGTTAGCTGGAAACTCAATCACGTCCGGGGAAAAAAAAAAAGAAGAAACAATTTATTTGTATTCCTCGACAGTTTTATTTTGCTCATTCTATCATTATGTTAATTTGCTAATTAATGACTTTTCTGCTGGAATAAAGCCTTTCATTCCTTTTCAGCATTCCACACATCATTTCCTGCTTTTTTCATTTTTGCTTCCTAATGGCCATGGCAGCTACTAGAACGTGTTGTTTTCTATTGAATTAATTAAAGAAGTCATTACAGAACAATAATCTTGTTTTAAAAGACACAAAAGACAAAGTTTAAATGAATAGGTAAGGACCTGACCACGTGGGATATTTTCTCACTGTGTAAAGTTTGCTTGTTATTTTTTGCCTTTTCCTCCTGCTACAGCCACTTGTTATAATCCCGCATTAGGACTATGAAATTTTAGCAATAATTGCAGTAGAGCAGTATAGTCAGAAATCACAGGAATCATAAGAACATTATGTGAAACTATTGCTCTAATGTGTTCATACCCTCTAATACTTCTAGACTGACAAAGAATTTAATATGCCTGAGAATAATATTTGCTTGTCCTACTTTTTAAACAATCAAGAAGAATTGAGCCCAATCTGTTAAAAATTCCCCTCTACCCCAATTCTATCTTTTCAACTGCTGAAACATCATTTGTTTAAAAAAGTAAGGATGCAGAGATAAGATCTACATTTAAATGAAGTTAAATTTCTGTACTGTCTTATTTAAACTGAAGAAAGAGTGAAATTGTTTGCAAGACCATCATTTCAGCATATGCTGACCTGAGTTGTATAGTTTATTTGACGCAGCATGTTATAAGAGAAGTTGAACATATGTCACATGGTGTTCTGTGTGCACAGAACAAAGGATGAGGAAAGAAGATAATGGTTTCTCACCATTGAAGAAGCTGTGGATAAGCCCCCTGCTAATGTTAGAGAACCCAGCCCTCCAGACTCAAACCCAGGAAGAAGTTTTGCTGTTGGTGTCAGGGCAAATTGTATTGACCTCACATGAAGAAATAATGTAACAGGCCAGAAAAGAATATGCAAATTTATTGTGAAATCATTGTGGAGCAAAGACTATGTTCATACTTACAATTTTTAAAGTTTAATATTTTTATTGAATTTGTACATTTTATAACTGGCAAAGTAGACATCTCTTATCCTAAAAACTCACCAAATAATTTTCAAACACAGGTTGTCTTTCTGTTACTTTCCATTCCACAAAATAATTAAGTTCACAAACTAATTCAATGGCATTTTACTTTGGTTGCCTACTTAAAGGACTACAAAGATCTGCATAAATACTTACAGAATACAGATCCTGTCCATACTAAATGTAAGAATTTGCATAAAGTCTTCAGAGACTTGAACTTTACAAGACTGGAAACTGTGATAAAAACTTTAAAGCTTAAGCCCATATTTGGTGAGAACAATTTCAAATAAACTTCCCCAGGAGTATTTTCTTAATAAAAACCACAATTGACTTAAAGCTCACTCTGGAATACAAGATATAATAAAAACAAGCAAACATAAAATAATGAATAGATGTGCCCACACCATCGCTGTGTTAACTCAGCATTTCACTTTTATAAAACTTTTTCTTCCAGTCTTTCTCTCCTCTGATCCGAGACTCTCTTAGATAAAGATTAAAAATTAGTTGAAGATCTCCACATCAGGAACCTTAACTTTTTTCTGCCTGTGAAGTACCTTGCAAAGTTATGGCTTCTGGAAAATAAAAAAGAGCCTAACAGTGACTCTTACATTCTTATTTATTGAGTTATATTTTCCTCAATATATTATTGCTTCACATGAACACAACAAAAACAATAAAAAGACAATATTCTCAAAGTAAACAACTTAAAGGTCAATTTTTTTTCAATACTCCAAATATATTCCTGTTTGCATTTAACAGGTTTCTGAAAAAGAATAATACTCAATTTTAATGTTATACAGGAAAAAATGCTTATTTGTATAACTTTATTTTGAGGAATTAAAACTTTTTGCAGGTCAATATTTTTGCTGCCAGAAAAGCAAAATCCAGATGTCCCTAATCTGAATAGTTTGAAAGCTGGTTGATGGCACTTCATTGCTATATTATAAGCCCCTGAAAATGGACTTGGTGGCAAAACATAAACCAGAGCAGTTTAAAAGGCATTGCTCTCTACTATATTCATCATTTTATTTATTAGTACCATGTCAATATCTTTCTATTTAATTTTCTATACCTTTTGTTTACTTGGAGATATGAATTGCTAGTTTTGGTGGATAAAAAACTAGTGGAACTCAGAAAGTGATTAAATAATGCAAATATTCAGAATTTTTATTAGGATGCCAAATACAACAAATAGCAGTCCAGCTTTCTTGGATCTGTGTCTGCAGAGGACACATTAAAAAAAATAAATATTCTGTCACTAAGTATTTCAGTTTTCCCATATGGATCTCTAAGAAATCAAATCATACAATAAAATTCTGAAACTTCACCTAGTAGCATAATATGCTCCTGTCACCTTTTATCAATAAGACAAAATTTAAACTATAATTTGTGTATACTCTTGTATCTCTTTATTCATAGTCATCCTGTTGTTCTTAGGATATCTTGTAGAGAAATTTGTGCAGTATTTCTTGCTTTCCAGGTGTTTCTCAGGATATTCTCTTTCCTAAATAAAAAAACCCTCCAACTTAAAAAACAAAGAATATTGGAAAAGATTGTAACATGCTATCAAGCAGTCGACATTCCTTTGTATTAATATACTATCTTTAGCTCTCTTTCATGACTAAATATTGTATTATATATGTACAGTATGCAAACTTTGTGCTTCATTGCAAACTTTCAAATGCCTAGATAAGGGCTTCAAATAATAAAGGCATTAGATGTTATTATAATTATATAGCAAATATTGTATAAGAATTACTATTTGTGTAATATTAATATTTTGTATAAAATAATAAAATAAAATAATTTTGTATAAATAATAGAAATAATGTTAATATTTTGTATAAAATAAAATAATATTTGTATAAAATAAAAATATTAATATTTTGTATAAAATAATAAAATAAAATAATTTTGTATAAATAATAAAAATAATGTTAATATTTTGTATAAAATGAAATAATATTTGTATAAAATAAAATAATAAAATAAAATAAAAGGGCTTTTTTTTTTCCTTAGAATGAAGCATGGATTTATGGAGTAAGACTGCAGTCATGAATTACTCAGTTCAATGAGATCCTAATCCCTGACTGGGATCCCTGGGCTTTTGGTAACAGAGGTGGCTGGTAGAAGTTGTTATGCAAAATCTTAAGCATCAACATTGTTACTATTCTTTCTGATATATGCATGCCTTTTTTAAACCTTAGCACAATACAAATAGGAAAGACTGTATTTGGCATGGTCAAAGAAAAAGGTGTTAGAATTTGAGAGAATATTTTGGAGAAATATGTGAATGTTAAGGAGGGACATACCTTTGTGATCTTATGAGGGAAAACCTCTGAGTCTTAGACATTGTTGGTTAAAATGACTTCACTGTCTCAAGTGAAGAGCATGCTTGTTTTATGGGACTTCTTGACAGACTATATGGAGTTGTTTGAAAAGTGGTTGGAAAAAAAGTAGGTAGTATGTAGGGCATGGAGAAGTAATAAAAGTTTTCCTTTATTCATACTCTGCACTTCTGTTGGGTAGATATTCTGGAGATGTCATAGAACAGGCTGGAGATTTCATGCAAAGACAAGACAGGTTTGGGACATTGACACAGACCGGTGAAATGACATATGCTTCCTTAGTCAAACATATATCTTCTATTTCACTGTTTACTGATGTTAGTCACTTGACTTTGTCACTCAAGGCAAAAAAACTCCCACAGCGCAGATAAATGTTCACAATACAGAAACATCTTCTAGGAACAGAAAAATTCTCTTGTCTTCCATCCCTCCGCTGCAAGAAGATGCTATATAGTGAAAAAAATTTCACTGCTTGTTCTTGGAGAGCTGAGGCTAAAATCTCAGTAAAACTTCTAAGTATTTTCGTGGCCTGAAGCAAAAATTAGATGAGAGTATAAGTTCAATTGTATTCAAAACCGTAACTATTGTGAATGATCTAATCTTCAAATCCACTTGTAGATTCTGGTCATCTGTACTCCTTTTTCATTATTGTTTGGAGTTTTTTGCTTATGTTCACCTTCCTTTTTAAAACTTTAAGGATGATGAAATAAAACATAATACAAATATCATACATATTTGTAGCTAGGGATCAGAAACTTCACTGGAAAAACTTTTTTCCTATGGACAGTATGTGACATGCGTCTGCTTCTAGTTCTGAAAATAAGAACTGAAAAAGCAGATAAAGCTTTATTAATTTCCAGTCAGAAAAGCTTCAGCAAGTGCACAAAGGTAATATTGACTCTGTCACGCTCAACGTGATATGGTCTTGTGATCCCTATTAAATCCTTAGACTTCATTTATGTTGCCAGCATTCTGAGGGTTGGCATGTCATCAGTAGGAGGAAACATGACCATCATACATTCTTAGTGATTTGATATTGCTCAATGAATGTTGTTTAATTGTTACTTGCTTAAGTTTCTATTACACAGGCTTTTGTGAGGAGGAATACTAACTTAAAGTGAACTTTTTGTATAGAAGATATAAAAAATTGGCCCCTAAATTTTCCATGCTGTGGGTAGATTGTCTTATCTTCTAACACCTGCCAAGAGCAGTGTGTCCTTGCAACAAAGGCGACCAGTCACATCCCCGTGCTGTTTTAATAACCCTTGTGGGCAGCAAGTCCAGAGAAATGATCCTTCTCTATTTGGCACATGTGAGACCAAATCTGGAGCGTTGTATACAGTCTAGGGCTCCCCAGTGCAAGAAAGATACTGGAGAGAGTTCGGCAGAGGCCCACTGGGGTCTCTAGGGGCTGGAGCACAGGACATACACAGAGTGACTGAGAGCATTCCTCTGTTCAACAGGGGAAGAGAAGGTAAAGAGGGAATCTTACTGCTGGTTGTAACTTCCTGATCAGAGGATACAGAGAGGAAGGAATCAGACTCTTTTGAAAGTGCACAGAGAATGGACATGAGACAATGGCCACAAGCTTGAACATTGGAAATCCAGATTAGATACAAGGATTTTTCTATTGTACCATGATGGGGGACAAACACTGGAAAAGGTGCTGAGAGAAGTGGTGGGATTTCTATCCCTGGAGGTGCTCAAGACATAACTGGACACGTTTCTGAGCCATCTGATCAGATTAGCCCTGCCTTGAATTTGCAGGAGGGGGTTGGACTGGATGACATCTGGAGGTCCTTTCCAACATGAGTTATTCTGTGATTCTATCATTCTCTGAACCACATATCTGACAACTCATTTTTTCTGTGAAACAGCAGGACTGTGTCTACATCTCTATAGGAACTGAAAGTTTATATCTTTCACCATTTGCTGTCACCGTGCTGTTATCATACCTAGGGTTTTTTTTCACTGTTTTGTAGTGGGTGGGATTCTGAGTTAAATGAATTAAGAGATTACAGGCACTATTCTACACCACTGCCTTGATGAATATATAATTAAATGAGATTATAAAAGCTTCTGTCTTCTTCCTTAGACTTTTAAAGAAAACAATAATACTCTTCTTCAAAGACTTTCAAAGGCAGTTTCCAAGTCTTTCTTCATATTTTGTTTACTTCTCTTTGAAAGATCTGCAACTGCATTATTTTCTATTAAAATTTCGCTTTGTAGGATTTCATCAAAAAAACAGAGAGCTCTTCCCTGTTGTTCACTGCCAAGCAAAATAAATGCAAAATATGTTGCCTCAATACTAATGCGTTCAGCAAAACTTGGAGAGTTCTTTCACAAAGCAGGCAAAAAGACATTAAATTAATGTATTGGGTTTGCATGGCAAGATTTTGGTAGCAGGGGGGCTGCAGGGGTGGCTTCTGTGAGAAGCTGCTTCTCCTGTGTTCGATAGAGCCAGTGCCAGCCAGCTCCAGGATGGACCCACTGCTGGCCAAGGCCAAGCTCATCAACGATGGTGGTAGCGCCTCTGGTGTAACAGAGTTAAGAAGGGGAAAAAAAAAAAGCACAGAAAACTTCAGACAGAAGAGAGGAGTGAGAATATGTGAGAGAAACAGCTCTGCAGACACCAAGGTCAGTGAAGAAGGAGGGGCAGGAGGTGCTCCAGGCACCAGAGCAGAGGTTCCCCTGCAGCCCATGGTGAAGCCCATAGTGAGCCCGGCTGCGGCCCTACAGTTCATGGAGCTCCATGGTAGAACCGATATCCACCTGCAGCCCAGGGAGGACCCTACACCAGAGCAGATAGATGCCCGAAGGAGGATGTGAGTGACTCTGTGGGAAGCTTAGAGTGGAGCAGGCTCCTGGCATGACCTGTAGACTGTGGAGAGAGAAGCCCACACTGGAGCAGGTTTTCTGGCAGGACTTGTGATCCTGTGGGGGACCCAGGCTGGAGCAGCCTGTTCCTGAAGGACGGCACCCTGGGGAAGGGACCCAGGCTGGAGCAGCTGGTGCAGAACTGCAGCCTGTGGGAAGGACTCATGTTGGAGAAGTTTGTGGAGGACAGTCTCCCATGGGAGGGACCCCACACTGGAGCAGGGAAGAGTGTGAGGAGTCCTCCTGCTGAGGAGGAAGGAGCAGCAGAAACAAGGTGTGATGAACTGACCACAACCCCTATTTCCCATCCCCCCTGTGCCACTTGTTGTGGTTTAGCCCCAGCCAACAGCTAAGCCCCACGCAGCCGCTCGCTCACTCCCCCACGGTGGGACAGGGGAGAGAATCAGAAGAGTAAAAGTGAGGAAACTCATGGTTTGAGATAAAGACAGTTTAATAGGGAAAGCAAAAGCTGCGCACACAAGCAAAGCAAAACAAGGAATCCATTCACCACTCCCCACGGGCAGGCAGGGGTTCAGCCATCTCCAGGGAAGCAGGGCTCCAGCACGCGTAATGGTGTCTTGGGAAGACAGACGCCATCACTCCGAATGTCCCTCCACACCCTCCTTCTTCTTCATCTCAACTTTATATACTGAGCATGATGCCATATGGTATGGAATATCCCTTTGGCCAGCCTGGGTCAGCTGTCCCGGCTGTGTCCCCTCCCAGCTCCCCGGGCACCCCCAGCCTGCTCGCTGGCAGCCCAGCACGAGAAGCTGGACTGTCCTTGACTGCTTAGCGACAGCTCAAAACATCAGCACGTTATCAACAGCTTCTCATCCCAAATCCAAAACACAGCCTCACACTGGCTTCTGTGAAGAAAATTAACTCTATCCCAGATGAAACCAAGACACACTGCAGGGGGAGAAGGTAGAGAACTTATGAATGTTGTTAAATCTGGGAAGAAGGGAGTGGTGGGGGGAAGCAGTTTTTAAGATTTGGTTTTATTTCTCATTATCCTACTCTGGCTTGATTGGTAATAATTTTTTTTTCCCCAACTTAAGTCTGTTTTACCCGTGAGGGTAATTGCAAGTGATGTCCCTGTTTTTATCTCAACGCACAAGCTTTTCATTATATTTTCTCTCCCCTGTCTAGCTTAGGAGGGGGAGTGACAGAGCGGCTTTGGTGGGCACCTGGCATCCAGCCAGGGTCAACACACCACAGTTAGAAATGCCATTATCCCATATGTCTCTGTATCAAACAATTAAAGAACTGGCAACTGTTGATAGCTAGCAACTGAAATGAAATCTTGCTAATAGTTCTTGCCAGAAGCAAAAAAAGTCTGGGAAGAACTACATCACAGGTGTATAAAATGTCAGTGTGGGCTGAAAAGTGTACCCAGATTTTGTTTAACTGTGGAAGTCAGGAACCTGGCCAGGCATCTAAGCACTGTGGTTAAATTTCAGATTTTGGAGGTGTTTTAAATACCCTTTTGTTTTGAGCCGTGCTCATATATGCTATGTATTTTTAACTACTGTCTATGTAAGTAACTTGCTTTCAAACAGGTTATCACATCTTAGACTATCTGTAACAAGCCAAAACTTGTCATTCATACTGGAGAACTCCAACAGCTACAGAACTGCACTGTATTTAGCTTTCCTTGGGTTAACTACAATGGTTTTTACAACATCTAACGTGGTTGTTATTTTCTCCCATCGGTACACATATTGACTGAAACGTTCCAGAACTTTTGACTGTGTTTGAAATTAAGTCTTCACTCATCCTTTTATACCAACAACTTACTATGGGGTTTTTTTGTGGGTTTTTTTTTGTTTTTTAAACCAGTTAGTTCACTTCATTCATTTGGTTATAGTTTAGTTTAAGTTGGTTTTGGTTTTTATTGTAAAAAAATCTGTGAAATCATTTTATGCTTATACCAAAAAGGAAATCACAATTTCTTACTTTGAAACTCTTTGATTCCATTTAGTTGAATTTTGGGGCAAAATCTTAAACAGTTTTGCAACTTAAAAAGATTATGTTAACTTATCAGGTAATTTTTTAAAAAGTCTTTAAATCCCAGTAAGCGCTCTTCTTCTGAGCATTTCATCTAGTTAAATCGTAAATCACAAACTGTGAATATCTCCCGTTAGGTTCTCAGTTGCTCAAAGGCTACCCATTAGCAACAGAGCCAGCATAAAAGATTATATTTCTTGCTACATAAAAGAAATAAACTATGAAGTTATTTTTTAACTGGCAGTGGTATTCAGAGAGGCAGTTCTGTAAGGCATATGCTTAGAGAATGTGAAGTTCAGGTATCTAGGACTATGTTTTACCACTTCTTTTGCTGTTATCATTAATTTTGCTTGCCTTTGATACTGTGGAATCACTGAAGCTGACATCAAAGCCATCTTTCTTGTCCCCTCAGGAGACTATACCAAAAGCAGGATATCATACTAGAAGGCTATAAGCATAAGATCAGTGTTATATTCCCTGAGACAGTGGAAATATTCTAAATAAATATATGTCTGAAGGGAAATATAGGCAATTAAGTGAGTGAATTATGCATTTGAACATACACTTTTCTTCACTAAAATAAATATGTTGTTGATAACTTTCAGGTGCAATTAAAATTTTATATCTATGATATTTTAGGCCACATATTCACAGACATTCCTGGTGAAAGCATTCTCCCTTTGTACTGATCACTGCAGTTCTATAAGTAGTTCTTCAGTCTTTGCTATAATTTTACCTTTTAACTTAGAAGGTTAGAGTGGAAGTTCCATTTAACAAGAGTTTTGACACTTTAACTTTGTTTTTAATTTGTTTTGGAATGAATCTTGAAAATCTCAGAATTTTCCAGAAAATGAAAATTAAATGAAAAATATCTTGAACAGATGTTCAATTTTAATTTGACATTTATCATATTATAACATGCCAAGTAAAAATCAAAACACTGGGTCATTCTAAGATCTATTATCAACTCATTTCATTCCAAAAATCATAAAAAGATTATTTTTTTCTGTGAAACATCTGAGTAAAATCAGTACAGCTTTTAATGAGACTGCATTTACTATTTTCTCACTAATAGGTGTACAGAAGTATACTGAGGCTGACTCTATATATACCATGCATGTATTGATCATATTTCTTAGGTATAAAATATTTCAGTCACAGAGGTAAAGATTATATAGCAGCACTTAATAGTATTTCTGGGTCATGAAACACTAGCTGAGTAATATCTAAAATTACACGCTTAGGACTATTTCCCTGCAAAGAACCAACCTCAAAGTAAATCAAAATGCATTTGCAGGAGCTATGTATTATGTTGTATCTTATTGATCAAGCAATTGGACTAGATGATCTTTGTAGGTCCCTTCCAACTGAAATTATTCTATTCTATTCTGTTCTGTTCTGCTCTGCTTTGTTTTAACAGTTAAGCTGTTTTTTAACTGCATCTTGCTCCAAAATATAAGTGAGTCTTATGAGGACACACTTAGAAGTACAGCCAAGTTTACTCATCATTTTGGTTCATTATTGGTGTGTGCATGAAAGGTCTTAGTTTGGCTGAATGTTAAAATATGCACTGATCCTATTGGATTGTATACATAAGAGGAAAAGGGCTGCTGTGTTCTTAAAATCTTATACATTTACTACCAACCACAGTAAAAGATGGGACACTGAGGTAGTTTAATTCAGCATTTCTATTTTTTAGCTTTGTTCCAGTTCCATTGAGCTTGCAAAAGCTATTCAAATGGCACTGCAGGGCTATTGAATTATAGGATGTGAAAATTTATTTGGCAGTCAATAATGTAATGGCAGAATGATATTAAGGTATTATAAGGTATAGTTTTCCTTCTGTGAGATTGCAGGGGAGCACTACAAACACGGAGAAGACCAGTAGAAAGATAATAAATGAAGGTATTTGTGCATATTCCAGCTGCTAAACAAGGGCCAGGGATAGAATTAAACAAGAAAAGCATTTGTGTTCACAGATCATTACTTTTAAGACATGTTGAAAAAGGCCATTGTAATTTTTATTCTATTTATCAGTGATTTCTGTGGTTAAAAAAAAAAAGTTATATAATACAATAGGAACTTCTTTTTTAATATGAAGGTTAATTTTTGCCATTGATTATTGCTAGCAACACTAGTAGAAGTTGCTTCTCTCTCCTCCTCCAGAGGAATTCTTGAAGTTCATATAACTAGGTGTGTCCTAAGGAAATGATCTGAATGACCTCTATGAATGACATGAAAATAAACGTATCTAACATTTGATTACTCTTCCTAATATGTATTTACTCTTTATTTAATTAGGTAATTCTTGGGTTTCTTTTTAAAATTATTTTGTACACAATGGAGAAAAAAAAAATTCTGTATTTTTCCTGTGTTGATGGATTTTGGAACATACTTCTGAATAGCAAAATTTTAGGTATGGTACTTTTTCAGCAGTCCTGGTTAACAGGGGAGGTCCCGGGGGACTGGAGGCTTGCCAATGTGATGCCAGTCTACAAGAAAGGCCGGAAGGAGGATCCTGGGAACTACAGGCCTGTCAGCCTGACCTCTGTACCAGGGAAGATTATGGAGCGGTTGGTCTTGAGAGTGCTTTGATGATTCTTCAATGTCTTTGACATACCAATGTAGTATCAAGGGAAGAGTAACTGGCATCATCTACTTGGACTTGTGCAAAGCATTTGACACTGTCCCATATGATGTCACAATATGTCCCATATTCTTGTCTCTAAATTGGAGAGACATGGATTTGACAGATGGATCACTTGGTAGATCGGTCTCACTCAAAGACTTGCAGTCAATGGCTCGATGTCCAAATTGAGACAAGTGACGAGTGGTGTCCCTCAGGGCTCAGTATTGGGACCAGTGCCATTTAACACCTTTGTTGGCAACATGGACAATGGGATCACTGCACCCTCAGGAGGTCTGCCGATGACACCAAGCTGTGTGGTGCAGTCGACACACCAGAGGGAAGGGATGCCACCCAGAGGGACCTGGACAGGTTTGAGAAGTGGGACTGTGCAAACCTCATGAAGTTCAAAAAGGCCAAGTGTAAGGTCCTGCATCTGGGTCAGGGCAATCTCAAGCTCAAATCAGGCTGGGCAGACAATGGATTGAGAGCAGCCCTGCCCAGAAGGCCTTGGGGGTGTTGGTTGATGAGAAGCTCAACATGAGCCAGCAATGTGTGCTTGCAGGCCAGAAAGCCAACCATCTCCTGGGCTGCATCAAAAGAAGTATGACCAGCAGGATGAGGGTGGTGATTCTGCCCCTCTACTCCGTTCTGCTGAGACCCCTCCTGGAGTACTGCATCCAGCTCTGGAGCCACAAACATAAGAAGGACATGGACCTGTTGGAGTGAGTCCAGAGGAGGGCAATGAAGATGGTCAGAGGGATGGAACACCTCTCCTATGAGGACAGGCTGAGAGAGTTGGGGTTGCTCAGTCTGGAGACAAGAAGGCTCCAGGGACAACTTATTGCAGCCTTCAAGTACTTAAAGGGGACCTACAAGGAAGTTGGAGAAGGATTTTTTACAAGGGCATGTAGTGATAGGAAAATGGGTAATGGCTTTAGACTAAAGAAGGGTAAATTTAGATGCAATACAAGGAAGAAATTCTTCACAATGAGAATAGTGAGGCACTGGAACAGGTTGCCCAGAGAAGTTGTGGATGCACTATCCCTGGAAGTGTTCAAGGCCAGGTTGGATGGGTCTTAGAGCAACCTGCTCTAGTCAAAGGTATCCTTGTCCATGGCAGGGGGTTTGGAACTAGATGATCTTTAAGGTCCCTTCCAACCCAAACCGTTCTATGGTTTTATGATACTATGAGCGTCAGAATACCAGAAACATGTTTCATCAGTTCAAACAAACTAACACATTCCTATAAGAGCTCTCTAAATTATATGGAGGCTTTTATTGCTTGCTAGCATGTTTAAGGTTCATCAATGCCATATTATGCCTTTATGAATGCAATAATATTGCCCTTAGCTTGTTTTTGAACCAGCCTAAGTTTTCTCTTTCTCATATCTCTTTATAGCTTCAAGGATTAGGGCTATGTTAAATTATTTAGATGCAGTACTCATCAAAGAGGTAGCTGAGATTTTTACACAGTTATTCAGACAACTATCTGACAAAGACAATTTGTTGACAGCATTCAGTTTTAATTTAGTGTAAGCTGAGTGTTACCTTTTAAAGTCAAATATTAGGATAATGAGTCAGGAAAAAAGAAAAAAAATCTTGTAATAAACAAATGACATATTGAAAAAAATGGAAGAGAAAAACTAGACATACTGGCATCAATTTCAGTTCTTCATTGATGTTTGACTTGATTATCCATTTAATTAATTCTTAGGAATCACAAATTCAATAAAAATAACCACCTCCTTACTTCTCCTCTTATTTGCAACCAAACATTATGACTCACTGAGTATGGAAACACACATGTTAATAATTTTTTTAAATTATTAATTATAATATTGGGAAGGTTTGAAAAAATACTGAGATCTATATGCCTTCATTTATGTGCACAATTATTCTTGTTTACAGAATACACTTCTTTCTTTGGAAACTTTGCTATGTTACCAGTACAAATGAAGTTATACACCTTTGTGTGCTTTTAAACTCTGTATGTGAAAGTATTTCAAGTGTTGCAACAGGATCGTACTCACTTGAAAGTCAGTTTCCCCTCCAGAAAATGTCTCTAGAGTTACTATAATGTATTATGTCAACAAAGTTAATCACCATATTCTAAGTAAATTGATAGGGAGATGCTTAGATCAATTAAATACAGTGCACTGTAAATAGATACTAAGGTTATAGGGGTAGTTTATTTTTCACAGCAACTTGTCACAAGTTCATGAATGTCCACTTTCTTTTTTCTTGACACCCTCATTATGAACAGACCTCTTCGGAAGCTTAAGCTTTAGAATCTCCAGAATTGTGTCCCCACTTTCTAGAGGTAGAAGTTCTAAAGAAAAACCATTCTTTCAGAAAGGCTTTTGCTGGAGAATACTGTATTACCCTCTGGGGAGGCCTGGAGGCGGAGTGGGAAAGAACTTTATTTCCAGTAGGAAACTTGATGAGACAGACTGTTTTTGTCTGCCTCTCAGCAAAGTTTAATGTAATAAACATGTTTTCGAGCCCTTCCTTCTATTTTCAGTCCATTAATCTCTCATAGAAAATCTAAAATAATGCCAAGGGAATGGAAATAAGCACCAAGGGGTCCTTGTCCTACCGTGAGTTCTCTGCCCTTTGAGGTACACATATTACAAATGAGTTAGTGTTGGTAGAGATGGTAAGTTCTCAGTCCCAGGCTGTGTGAGAAAGTAAAGGTGGAGTTGGTACACAGAAAAAGCAGACAGCCACAGAGATAAGGTGTGCATTATCCCAGTGGGCTGTTCAGGGATCTTGTGCACAATGTCATCCAACAAAATGAGTACAAAATGGTCTCACACATGATGAGTTCTCGATCCGCCAGATGGATATTTTGAGTATGAGGATGAGCAAAATTTTAGTCAACTAAGGAAATTTTTTGGCAAAAAAAAATTACAAGAGAAATACCAAATAAAAAACTTGTATCACTCACTTGAGTTTCTTTTTCAGGATCTTTTGCATACCATTTTTAATGCCCTGCAGTTATACAACACTAATCTGCTACAGTGAGAGAAAAGGGAGAAGAAAATACAAACATGGACATCAGGGGGCACTGGTAAATGTGAAGAAAGATTCTCTTTAGGGTTCACCAAGCAGAAAGAAGCTGAAGCTTTTTTTCTGATAGACTCTTCCTTTTTTTCCTGTCTTTCTTTTTCTTCAGTTTCTCTAATGGAACTGAGCAAATGGAAGAAATGTTTTAGGTCCTTTTTAAGAGGAAGAAAAAATAAATTCTAGAAGAAGAAATAAAAATATTCTAATTTATAATGTGTTCAATGCATTCCACACGCAAATATCATGACAAATATGTACATTCTATTACTTTTTATTTACATTACCAGTTAAGAAATTTTGCTTTAATTGTGTTGCAGTTGCAAGAAAGAAGTACACTTTCTTATAAAAAACCTTGCAATATGAACCAAATATAGACCTATAATTTTAATTGTCAAGAAACTGCAGTTTAAAAATACAAAAGAAAAATAAGTTGGCTCTCAAAGAATGTTCTAGATTCTACAAAAAGTGGATAGACATATAAAATAAATTAATACTAGAACAGTTTTCTGTTTAGTTCATCTTGCTTCTGGACTATCACTGAAAGTTTTGCAATGCCTTTCTTTATCTACCTTGGTGTTAAGGGTTTTTCTGCAAGGCCTTTAAAGCCTTCAGTGTTTTGTTTCAGGAGAACAAACAGCTGTCAACTGTAAGGAAGATAAGTTCTCCCAGCAGTTACTTTGTCTCTCCCTAGTGGTCTACTGGCTGGAGGTCTTTAAGTACGCTGTCCTCTAGAGACTTAGATTTAAAGTGAAAAAAGGTGACATTTAACTGAAATAAAAAATGATATCAAATTTTAGATAAGTAATAACAAAGATGTAATATTAATAGTGTTTATCTATGTTTCTGATTTTGTCTTCCTGATAAAAGTATAAAAAGGAGGGGAAAAAAAGCTAGATGTGGAAATGATGTTTTGCAGTTGCAGTAGTTTACAAGCAGGCTGTTTTATTCCAGAAACCCATATTAAATTACCTTATCAGAATATCTTATTCCTTTTGGTTGTTCTTTGGTGTGTAAAGTGGGAGTGACAAAACCCTTTTACCTGGATTTTTACCTAAGGGAGAAAGATTTTGTAAGATCTGTGAACAGTGACCTAAAGGCAACAGATAACAGAGCAGGAAATAATGTTTGGCCTTCACCTTTATTCTGCAGGAAGGAGAATGTCCTTCTGTGTGTACAGATTTAGACCAGTAGTCCTTTATATTGTATCACTGTGCCCCAATTCACAATTTATTTAAAGTAAGATAATGTAAATAGTCTAAATCTATCAATCATTGGAAAATAGAAGTTTAATTCTTCATAACCACTTGCTTCTGTGATGTGGGAATCCAAGTAATTTTGCTTGTATGATGAGATGTTTTGACCTTATCAAATCTGAGCATACTTGTCCTAGCCTAGGTTCTGATCTTGACTATGCTTCTACAAGCACAGAAGGAGCTTCATAGGAGCTTGTAACCTATAATGCCATAACTGAGACACAGTCTCTTCCAGTGTCCTTTGTTGTGTGCGTTTCTCAACAACCTTGTTAGTGCCAGTTGTGTTTTCATTGTTCCTTGTCTCATTTTCTTTTTTCTGATACTCTAGTATTGACTCCTGATCCCTTGGCTCAGATCCCATCTCTATTAAGCCTTGTCCAGTTGAGTGCAACATACTTGTACCTCTTTCTGGCAGACATTCAAATGCCTCATTAGTTTTCTGAAGATGTATTCCGCTTCTGCTAAAAGACTTTTATACCTTATAGTCATGGAATCTTGCGATCCTGGGATGGCTTCCTTCTCATCTGTACATTATATTTTATTTGCTAGATGAATGTTTACTTCCAGAAATGGTATTTTATCCCATTATTAAATTAATCTATGAATTATTTTTTTTACAATATGGGGCTCCTTTGTTGGTCTGCTTTTTACTGGGGTAATGATTTTGCATTTGATTAACAGGAGATAATACACAATTTAGCTCCTGTATATGGAAAACCATTAAAAACAAATATGGAGGGAGGTAGTTATGCTGCTGGTTAGTGCAAGACACATTTTTGCTTCTGTTTTTAAAGATTATAAAATTTTTAAATATTTAAATATTTTTACTACACTTGCCACTTTGCAGTGTCCTTCTGTTTCTCACCCATATGACTGTGTAAAGTGGATGTTCTCTTGATTTCTTTTCACTGCCATTGCTTCTAGAAGTGTTTGTTGTATCTTCAGCTTGTTTCTCTGCTTTCCTGTTGGCATCTTGACAGGAAATTGGATAACTAACTGTTGCATTTTTGCCACACAATGAATTTACTATGACCACATGTGGTATCAGTAACAGAAAGAAGAAAAAAAGACAAGTCTCTCTTTCTTAACGTTAGCCAGGGTCAAAAATACAAGTACAGTCATACTTCTGGCACATGCCAGAAAACTTGATTATTGAGCCCAACAAGCTTGCATTCAGGAAAATGTGGAAGAAGCTCTGTGTCCTCCATTCCACCCTGCAGTTCTGTTCATGGCATGATTATTTATATAATGTTGTAGTTGCACTCTCTGATACTGCTTTTGGTTGCATGGTAAACAGTATGAAGTCTTTCTGCTTTCTAAGCATCCCTGAAGTACACTACTTTTCACTTCATTTTTATCGTAAGTGTCTGGCTTTGACTGCTTTTAGTAAAACACCTCCTGTCAGGCCTGGCTTGTCCCCACATGAACCATACTGGTTTTACGCAATGCTATCATACTATGGATCCAAGGCTGAACCTGTTCAGGGGTTTTTTAATTATTTTTTTCTGCAACAGGTTTCTTCTCTTTTTTGTACATATGATGTAATTTCCACCAAATTCATGAAAGTAAATAATCTTTCAGCAGGGTATAATTGGGTGTGATATTTTTCCAGATTCAGCATTAAAAATACTTGCTATTTGCTGTGATACGCAGCAATAAAATGGTGTATCAGAAAAGTTTCTGTGCTCAACTGTTGTACTGGGTCTGGGTGGGATGGACTTAACTTTCCTCATAGAAGCCCATATGGTGCTGTGCTTTGCATTAGTGGCTAGAACAGTGTTGATAACACACCAGTGTTTGTGACAATGCTTGCACAGCAACAGGGCCTTCCCTCTTTCCCCCCTGCCACAAGAGTGTAGGCTGAGGGTGGGCAAGTGGTTGTAAGGGGACACAGCGATGGCAGTTGACCCAAACTGGCAAAAGGGATATTCCATACTGTATGATGGTGTGCTCAGCAATAAAAGCTCAAGGAATCAAAGGATTTGATAGATGGATTGCTCGGTGGATGAGGAATTGGTTGGATGGTTGCATCCAGAGTGTGGTGGTCAAAGACTCAATGTCCAGACGGAGATTGGTGACAAGTGGTGTCCCTCAGGGGTCCATGTTGGGACCGTGACTCTTTGATATCTTCATCAGTAACATAGACAGTGGGATTCAGTGCACCCTCAGCAAGTTTGCGGATGACACCAAGCTGAGTGGTGTGGTTGACATGCTGGAGGGAGGGGATGCCATCCAGAGGGACCTGGACAAGCTCAAGAAATGGGTCCGTGTGAACTTCATGAGGTTCAACAAGGTCAAGTGCAAGATCCTGCACCGGGGTCGAGGCAACCCCCAGTATCAGTACAGGCTGGGGATGAAGGCATTGAGAGCAGCCCTGAGGAGAAGGACTTGGGGGTACTGGGGGATGAAAAGCTGCACATGAACCAGCAATGTGCACTCATAGCCCAGAAGACCAACCATCTCCTGGGCTTCATCCAAAGAAGCGTGACCAGCAGGTCAAGGGAGGTGATTCTGCCCCTCTACTCCACTCTGGTGAGACCCCACCTGGAGTCCTGCATCCAGCTCTGGAGCCCTCAGCATAGGAAAGACATGGACCTGTTGGAGCGGGTCCAGAGCAGGACCACAAAAAACAATCAGAGGGATGGAACACCTCTCCTATTAATAAAGGCTGAGAGAGTTGGGCTTGTTCAGCTTGGAGAAGAGAAGGCTGTAGGGAGACCTTATTGCAGCCTTCCAGTACTTAAAGGGGGCCTATAGGAAAGATGAGGACAGACGTCTTAGCAAGGCCTCTAGCGATAGGTAATGGTTTTAAAATAAAAGAGGGCAGATTTATACTAGAGATAAGGAAGAAATTTTTCACCATGAGAGCAGTGAAACACTGGAACAGGTTGCTCAGAGAGGTGGTAGATGCCCCATCCGTGAAAACATTCAAGGTCAGGTTGGGTGGGGCTCTGAGCAACCTGATCTATTTGAAGATGTCCCTGCTCCTTGCAGGGGGGTTGGACTAAATGACCTTTAAAGGTCCTTTCCAACCAAAACTATTCTATGATTCTATGATTCTCTGAGAGGAGGAGGAACAGAAGACATCCATGGTTATGGCATTTGTCTTCCCAAGCAAATGCTGAGGCCTGACTTCCCAGGAAATTGCTCTGCATCTGTAGTGAATATTCCTTTTGCTTTGCTTGCATGCTCAGCTTTTGCTTTCCCTGTTAAACTGTCTTTATCTCAATCCACTTCTTCCTTCTGTTTTCTCCCCATTCCATGGAAGAGGGGAGTGAGTAAGACACAGGGTGGGTTAACACTGCTGTTAAGACTGCTGGCCAGTGTTAACCTACCACAGCTATTTATCCTAACCTTCTTGCTCTTGAAATTGGTATAGAAATATGAAGAGGTATTTCCAAGACTTTTTCTATAATAGTTAAAAATATTTTGTCATCTCTATTTTTTGTCTGTCATGCTAGAAACAAAGTATTCCTAATAATGATGTAATTCAGCTTTCATGCTCCCCTGCTAAATTGTTGTTTTGCACTGGGGTGGGATGGGGGTGTTGAGGTGAGAGAGAGATGGTACAGGGCTCTTTCCGTATGTCAGTAAGAAAGGCCTGACAACAAATGGCGGGGGGGGAAACACCTGGGAGGTGCTTTCTCACCGGTATGTCGATTAATGGACTGTAGTAAGTGGCAGGGATATACTTGAAGCCAAAATACCTACAGGTCCCACAGGAGTATGCAATCAGGGAACCTGCACTCAGTGGTGAGGAGATGAAACTGGTAACTTGCCTGGCCATTTAGAGAGCTGTGCCCGTAACTCTGTGTGTCACTGTGAGAGGGACTAGAACTTTTGGTTGTTTATTAAACTTTTTAAGTGGTTAGTATCATGGTTTATCTGTTGCATTGTTGATATTGTTCCTGATGTAAAATTCACTCACTGGTGGTTAATAACAGCATTAATAAATTAATGACCCACTTTGTGATTTGGTTTAAACTACATGAACTGGGCAGCTTTTCACTATGGCAGTTCACTCCAGAAAGGTCTCAGATTTGGGTACAAAGTCTTCATGAGTACCATTTCTTGTTTTGTTCTACTTTTTATACATCGGATTTTGTTTAGTTCTTCTCTTTAGCATTTCTTCCAGTTCTGTATAGCATGCTCCAACATCTTGAACCAAAGAATCCAATTAGACATTATTCAAATATAAAATTTATACACTGTGTGAATAAATATACAATGAGCAAACACTCATGTATTTGCCGACGTTTTCAAAAAGGCCAAGGGTGTGAGATTTCCTGTCAGCTACCTTCTAGCAAACCCCACAGGGTTTGTTTTACTGATGTTGGTGTTTAGTAACAATAGCAAGTACTTCTCCTTCTTCCACTGTGCACAAGGTGCTAGCTTAATGATGCCTAATGCCTCCAGTGCCCCAGATGTGACAGAGTTTTCCTGTTTATGAGTCTGTTTAATTCCGTCATAATCAAGATGTTAAAATTACTATCTGTGCTATACAAAATACTGCAGTGGATGTGGTCAGATGACTAAGTATAAGGAGAAGGCAGAGTCAGGAGTTAGCGAACAGTTACTGAAAAAAATCTCGCTTAGCTTAGTGGATATATGCGTGGTAGAATTTTGTCCGCACTTTGAGAACTACTTATTAAACTAAAGAAAAAAAAAAGGAAAAAAGGAGATGCAATAAGGAGAGAATTAAAAAGAAACTTGAGGAAATGGCAACAAAACACAAGTATCGCACCCAGACAGAATCCTCTACTGAAGGTGGCGATACCAGCTGTGTTCCTACATATGGCTGGTTCTGCTCAGTGCAGCTGTGAGGCAGATCAGTGCTGCCAGACATCAGAGATCCTGATGTTGCAGGAGATGGTGAGAGTAATAGTCACAGTAATACAGTTTTCCTTTCCACTTTGGTTATCTCCAATATTTTACTTTTCCACTGCATCTCCATCCTTTGAAGGAACCAAAATAGATTAAGGATTTTAATCTTGTCATTATTTTATTCCTCATTTAGGCCTCCTTCTCTATGGATTTGTTTTGGTGCATTGATTTCCAGTTCTAGTCTCCTTTGCTAGTAACAGATGATCATAATGCAGTCCTTTGTGATGCCAGTGCATTTTTTTGTATGAAAGAATCCAGACTTTCAGTCTTTCATTTCAGAAATGAGTTTATACAAAAGGATGAATTTTGCCAAACTCTTAAAAGCACAGGGCATGATTCAAATGGTTCCTAAGCAACTTAGGCATATTTCAAAATGTTACCCACAGTAATTAAGTTAGAAGGGATCTGGCACATACTGAGCAGATTTGTCTGACACTACTTTAATTGGTTAGATTAATGGACACAATCCTGTATTAAAAATAGGATGTTTGAGTAATGGAACAAAGGGCAATATATAAAAAGTATTGCTACCTGGTGATGAATGGCCTAATGACATTTTTTTTCATGTTTACAAAGAAAGATTCTGTTTATGCGGTTTTCTTTTCCTGTTCTGTGATTGAACCATACTCAAAAAGATCCAGCCACTAATATTTTTTGTGACCTAACTCCTCTGTCTGAATGCTAGGTAATGTATTAGTACATTTATCGAAGTAAAGAAAATAACTGAGTGTGGTTCTTTAATGTTTCAAACATCCTGTGAACTGGGTAATGACAGTTGGAAACAAGGCCCAGATCTGTAAAGTTAGATCTTATATCTGCGAACTTGGTATTTTGTAAAATTTGATGTAATTTTTCCTAGTTTTCTCTCTTAGTCATCTAATACGATATTTACAAATGGCTAAATGACTGCAGTAGTTAAAATGTAAATTAAGAGAAGTACTATCTCTGTCAGGGAGAACCAGAGGGCTACTGGGTAAGTGTTTGGGTTTTTTTTCTTTAGAGATGGAATTTTTAAGAACTTGTATCAGTCAACTTTTCTGGACAGAGTAAGTTTTGCGATTAGCAAGAATGTCACTAAAAACATCAAGGTGATAGAACACAGTTAGGGAAATAAATTCAGTAAGTTCATTCATTTATAATCCAGATGAATCAACTTCTGCATTAAACTGAAAATTTACATAATTTGCAGTTTGGTAATTTCATGTTTTAAGTGAGTCATATTTCAGTTACTCTGAAGTCAGTCTACTAAACTGTAACAAAAATTGTTCTGAGTTGAAATGTGATTACAGAATAGCTATAGTGCATTGCTTATCTCTTTAAAATGATTATGTATAAGAACACGTACAAATAAATATTAAAATAACTATCAAAAAGCCCACCTGTAACTCTAAATGGCCTAAAATGCTTAGAAACTTTTAGGCTATGCCTATATGAGAAAGTGTCGTGGCTCAAAAGGAGTGGGTCTCTGGGATGAAATGGTTGGCATTAGGGAGCTGATGCTTGCAATTTATCTGTTTTGTGAGGATTTACTATGGACCAGATATAGTCTGGTGCAACGGGACACGTCCCATTAGCAAGAAGAGTGCAGGAACCATGGTCCTAGGTTGCATCTTCGGGCAAAGTAGAGATGATCATGAGATTCACTGCAAAACCACGCTGAGACCTGAGCCAGAGCTCTCCTGCAGCAGCACCCCTGAAGTCTTAATAACCCCATGAGTACACGAGCACTTCACTAGCCAGTTAACCAGGTTTCTAGGGCCTAGCGACCTTCTGTTCAGGCTTTCCCTAGCAGGTATTTCTCAGGCTATATTGGGAAAGCCACAAATACTGCTGGGGAACAGAGAAAGATGATGGAGATCCCTGAAGACCTCACAAGCCCTGTCAGATACCACTCAAAAATGTGGAAGATCTTATCCAGTACACAAGACTCTGCTGTCCTTGTACGCTTTGGCAAAATATGCTTGATTTTATAGCTATCATTGGGAGTTTGGGGAGTGACGGTATTGAAAATACTGCCAAGTTTTTAATTGTATTCATTATAATGTTTTGTCTTCGGCTATGCAAATCTCCCAGGAGTCAGCCAACTTTAGAAAAGGTTGGCTGGCATGTGCTTGCTATTACGTACAAGTGGACGTTAGTAGAATTACCTATATATCTGTTAGACATGTGTTTAAAGATCTTTCTAATTTGGAAAATCAAAGGTTTTAGAATATTTTTTATGGAAATAAAATATAGTGACACTTACCTGGTTTTATCTGTATTTACAAGAGTTTTTCAAAATTAATGCTCTCAAATATACCTTAGCTGTGCTAATATAAAAGTTAAACTTTGCATATGATTAATATGACATTTTTAGCAATCAAATAAGCACTCTGTTTGTGATTAGACTATAATTTAGGTATTTACATGTGTCCTTTCTTGTCTGAAAATTACAGAATTTATGTTTGGTTAGCTAATCTACACAGTTCAAATTAATGAGTATTATTAAAAAATGAGAGAGAATGACTGCAACATTGCATAAGTTGTTTTTTTCTCATTAAAGTAATACATGAATGAATTATTTTTCTGTGACTTGAGACCTGAAAGTCACTTTGCATCTGATTGTTGTCAGTATAGTTTAAGACAAATCAGTGGACCGTTGCAATGAATATCAGTCCAATAAAACACGTGTGTGTGTGTGTGTGTGTATGTAAACTTTTTCATCCTGGATATAACAATAAATGTTGAAAATACAGCTATTGCCAGAAGTTATTATTCAGTAGTCTAAAGTACAAAGTTCTCAAAAAAATTATGCATGTACTCAGCTCTTCATCATTTTTCTTAAACCAGCTCATGACAGAATTTTAAATAACTAAAGGCAATTTTCTGAAATCACTGTCTGGGAGGTGAGGTGAGAGTAAGGGCAGTGCACATATAACAAGTTAGCAGATATTTCTAGGTTTCCTTTCACAACATAATAATAGTAATTTATACCAGGCAGAATGAGTTTTAATTGAACATCTTTCAAGCTGCAGTACATGGAGCAGTTTGGATTAATGTTAACAAATGTGGAGAGCTTAATGTTCAGTTTCAGAGCGTGCAATAACTTCCTGTTTTATCAACATGCCAGACTGGAGCTTAAAGCATATTTGGCATATTTACATATTCATACTACACTGTTACTGTGCAGATTCTGCAATGTCACATTGGGACTACATGGTGAGGAAACATAAAAGCAAGTTAGCATTACAGCTGTTCAAAATCTCCAATATTTTTCCAGTTGTCTTTATTTACAGATGGCTTCTTAGGCCAACAGTTTGCACAATAACTAATCAAACTAATTTCTCGCCTGCTCAGAACGTAATGGTTTGATTAGAACATTTTAGTTTCAGGTCTATATTCCCCATATATAAAATAAATTGTAGCACAATTTTTAATTACTTGTTTCTGCATGCAGTTCAAGTTGACAGAATTATGAATGAATATTCTAGAGAGAAAACATACAAGTCAGGTTCAATACTTTGAGTTTTGGAGATATTCACTCCTGTAGAGGTACTGAAACCACAGATATCTGAATGGTAAGGTGCTTATTGCACAGATGAGCCTGTATCTAAACTGACCGTATTCATTCCAGTTCATTTATACAAGTGGCAATCTCTCTGTATTGTCATTGAGTCCCCATTTTTTGCACGGAAATTGGCTGTTTCAAGATCCATGTTGTACTTAGACTTTTTGCTCACCACCTAGGGAATGTTGTGATTTATTTCAATAGTGTGTAAATCCCATCCTTTGATTTGTCTTCAGTGAATGCATAGTGAAATGTATTACTGCTGTGTTTACACATATTTAAAAGCACAGAGAAAAAACACACACATATGTATGTCTGTGTTTGTTTATGATTGAAGAGATGTATATATATGGTTCATGGAGTGTTTCAATAAAAAAAAATTGAAAAGCCATATAATATCTTACCTTCAATCAAAGGAATATATTAATTTGAATTGTATATAGGGATGACTCCTCGATCCTGAGAAGTGCAGTGCATGGGAAAGCAGTATGCTCTCTTGTCCTGTTAAAGCCAAACATATTCTATTCAGAGGAAGCAGCAGCCCTGGACTGTGGTTTGTCTCCCTTTCACTCTGTCATAAAGGTTCTTGATTCCTGCTTTGTGTAAAGCATGCAAGAAGAATATGTCCCATGGATACCTTCTTACTGCTGAAGGAAACACAAAGGTAAGCACAAATGTGATTAGTATTGATTAATCTGCATTTGAGTGGACAAACATAATTCTCTAATTCTGTTAGTAAGCATGTCACTTTTATAGTATTAAACCTACCATTATATATCCTTGGTTTATTATGTGATTTAATATGAACACTGCTTGGAAGAATAAATATGTAGTTATCATTTTAAATGGATAATTGCAGAGAAAGCAAATGCCTTTATTTCAGTTTACAACTCCTGCTTTTATTTCTTTCAACTATAAAATATTAAGAGCAGAAAATGTTAATATTAATCCTCTTCTGATTTCAAAATATATGTGACAGTAAATGCAATTAATCCATTTTTTCATTACTTTTCCCAAGAAAATATGCACAGGCATGAACAAGTAACAGCTTTGACTTGATAAAATAATATCTTAAACTCATTGTATAAAACTTTAAAATAATGAATCAGAATTTTAAAAAATATAACAAGTGGCTTTAGTTTTCGTGCTTCTGTAGCTTTGCTCTTAATAAAGCATTAAAGTAGCTCTGGCAGATTAAGAAAGGTAAATGTAGATGTCTGATTAATTCATGTTTATTTTGATCACATCATGTTACATCAGACCAGAATAACATAACATGAGGTGACAAAAACTCAATTTAATCTGAAAGTATGCAATTCACAGTCAGAAGTATGAACTTTTGGAATGAAAATCAAATTACTTGAAAGTTCATCACTCCCTTTCCTTCCTCTTCCTTCTCTTCTTTTTCTAAGGTAAATACAAGTGTGGAGGTGCTATTTGGAAAAACTTTCATGGGAGAACCAAGACACCCTGGAGAAAAGAGGTTGGACAGAAGAAGAACAATAAGCGAAAATATAAGACACTACGTTGTCATTTGTCAAAAACACCGTGCTCTGTATACTGCAAATGGCTTCCTAAAACTGATTATATTAAGAGTAGTTATGCTTACCTTTTGGTTTTATACTTCTGGTGATATTTAAACTGTAGAGTTTGATAGCAATGACCATCTGTCATTAATCCCATTAATTTTATTGTGGATATAAGTATGTATTTACATATAAGTATGACTTACAGAAGGCAGCTGTAGCCCAAGTTAGGAGGACTGGGTTTTCAATTGTTTTTAGACATCTAAAGATGTGGCCTGATCATTGCACCTTACCGGGGTACATAAGTTTGCAATAGTCAGGTTATAGAATCTGTATACAGCAGCTCCCAGGTGCTGAGCTGTCCAGGTCATAACCTGGGTATGTCTCTTTTCCTAAAAAGAAGTGATGGAGCCCGGAGTGGTGAGACTCATCACCTGGAGACCTCTGGTAAGTGCCTGGACTTAAGCAAGTGGATCCAGATCTGTCT
>NW_010548108.1:18847-22715 GCF_000687285.1 Phaethon lepturus | reverse complement strand
TGCTGAACCAGTTTCAGGATTAGTTTCAGTTGTCCAGCCAGGAAAAGGCTGGCATGTACATGCCAACACCAGGATCCTCCCATTCTTTCAGAATGGTTTGTAGCCACTTGCAACTCTTTCTTTCTTCTTGTCAGTTCGTATCTTCATGTATCTTTAAGTCTGTGGTATAAGGAGAAGCGTATGTATGTATGTGTATTTTTTCCTATTGTCAACTTGATGCAGTCAATAATATTGACACTAAAATAGACTACAAAGAATTGTTTTGTTTGGTGGTGAGAAAGAGCAGAAACCTGAAAGTAATGGATACCTTTTTACCAGCACACAGAGTAAAGTTAGAGGCGGCGATTATTCTGTGATATAGGAAATAATGTATACACCATACTGCTATTCTGGAGGTCATTTCTTAATGGCAACTATTATGGTTGTCCAAGATAAATATTTTATCCTGTGATATCCATGGCCTGGACCCGTAACTGAAGCAGGCATAATGCTTGCTCTCTCAATTGTGTTTTATAACAGATTGTAATACACAATATGTGTTTCACAGATAAAGTTATTAGTTTAGTAACGATCTGTTCTTAATTCTGGTGTGTAGCACTTGCAAAAGACACCCAATAGTTTCTAGGTCATTTTTTTAAAACTGGATTTCAGATCTGCAGTGGTTTCTTTTGACTGTAGTGGGAGTTACAAAGCTAAATTTCTGTGTATTGCTTTGAAAATCAAGAGGCAGATATGCAGCAGGGAGCAAAGCAAGCTGTCACTGGCCTAAGGAGATTTCATCAATGCTGTGCTGTTGGTGACAAATTTAAATATCTGAAGAAACAGGCACAGTCCTTTATTTCTGACACCAATTTGACAAATTTGACTGTTTCACCTTTGTTCATCTGTACCCTTCCCTAATAAGTTTTTAATACAGAGATATCATCACAACTGGGTTTCTCCCCTCTCTCATAATATTTACATCAGCAGATATCACAGAAATAAATATTTTCTCATAGGGTTTTGATGACAGTGCCTGTTAGGAGCCATGCAGGCAGACTCCTTAACTCTTTTTTATTCATAAATATGAATTACTGTAGACTGTCAAGCATTATTCTCCATCTATTCCAGGAGCCATGATCTCTGGGGAGAACCTAAATATTCCTTAGATTTCATTAACATCTTTTTTGACTTTTTAAGCATTAATGATCAAGCTTCAGGTCACTGCTTAAGGATTAATGATTACCTGGAAGGTACTGAAGCAGAAGGTGTAGCTGAAAACCATTTGCTCCAGGTGGTCATTGATTCTTTTGCAAAACAAAGCAATCCCCTTACCACCCCCGGTACTCCAAAACCAAAAAACACGGCAGAAGCATGAGGAACAAAGCTAGTAAGTTTAAAATATTGTTTGAAATAAAACTGCTAAGTTTGAAAATTTATAAAGAACTAACGCACTGTATACAAGTTTGATTAACATTCCATCCATCTTAACATGTCTCACTATTATTAGTTATTAATTCCTTTGCAACAAGTGTATGTTAAATACACACTTCATGCATAAACAACATCTGGAAAAGTGTGGGTAGAAATAAAGTAAAAAGCAGATGCTATTAAAGAATCGTAACACAAGAAACGTGAACTTTTTATCTATAATTTGACACTGTTTTCCTGTTTTTTCTTTACAGCATATACTGGGAAGCATCAGAACGTTGAAAAACCACTGTGATAACATTTTAATGGAAAAAATCCAAGACAGTTGAAAGGTAAGTTCTCCCCTACTTTTACATGCAAAAGACAGGTCAATTTATCTCAATAAAGCACCTTTCATGTAAAGTACCTCAAAATTTTCTATAGTGAAACATAATGAGATGGAATTCACAGAAACAGCTTCAGTGAGTTTTATAAAGACAACAAGCCAAAATAAACGAAATCAGACCCGCTTGTTCACAGCGTAAAAATGAATTTTCCAATAACACTGAGGGTAAACCTAGATTTACACTGTGAATCCTGTTCCTTTAGCCCTGACTGCATAAAGATAAGAGTTTCAGTCCCATTTAAGATTAGCTGATGTTGGTTTTTCTTGCTTTGTTTTGTTTATATGTATACACTGCTATTACCATTTATCTTCTTAATTTGTTTTATTTCCAATAATTACCAGCTAATGAAGATGTAGCAAAAGACACTATAGAGAAAATACTGATTAACTTAGTTCTGAGCTTAGTATTTATATCAGGCGATTCTTCTATTCTACTTCATCCTATTACAAAATAAGTCATTTGACTATACCTGAGTGATTAAAAGGGGAAAAAAACACAGTAATACAATGCAACTGTTAATTATGTTCTACCATATCTAATAAACAATATGAATTATTAGTAATGCAATGTTTCTCAACTTCTTATATTGTTTCTGTAAACAATTTTGAAAAAAAAAATTTTTTTCTTCAGGTTTTTATTTTATGAAAAGAACAGTATTGATTACAATGTATGAGCAGGCAGATATCTATTGTCATGTGTAAATGTGCAGAAGAGCATAGAAAGAATTCATGTGACTTGGTGTCCAGATGCAGTTTGTGAATAATCTATACCATAGAATGCAATCATCCAGGTCAATAGGTCATGTATTTTGTATCAGAAAGAGCTATAATTTCTTGCCAAACAACACAAACAAACAAGAAACCAGTATTACAGCTAATTCTAATGGTAATACATGTATCGTCCTTACCAATTAGGTAGTTTATTATTGATGTACTTATAAAAAGCTCTTAACTTTTACAACAAACCTGACTTTACTGCTGAGATTTGTTTTGTGATTTTTTTTTTTTAATGAAAAAAGTCAAAAGAAATGTAGAGGTAATACTTGTGGTTGACTGAAAGACATGTTACAAATTTATAAAAGGTCTTTTCCAACCTTAATGATTCCGTGATTCTGTGATAATGGCTCTGATGACTGGTGAAATTAGATGTCTGTATTTACCATATTACTATCTAGTAACTGAGCAGAACACTTGGTAATGTATATATTTGCCAATTTAATGAACTGGGACATTTCCTGTAGCAGTTATACCCAATGGTCTGACAGAGTATGGGGTAAAGAATAAAATTGTAAATAGGGAGTTAGCAAATCAAGCTTAACTACATACTCAGATTATTCTTGCAACAGAAGATCATAGAATCACAGAATCGTTAAGGTTAGAAAAGACCTCTAAGATCATCAAGTCCAATCATCAACCCAACACTACCATGCCCACTAAACCATGCCCCAAAGTGCCATATCTACATGTTTTGTTGAATACTTGTGATGGTGACTCCACCACCTCCCTGGGCAGCCTGTTCCAATGCCTGACCACACTCTCAGTGAAGAAATTTTTCCTAATATCTAATCCAAACCGTCCCTGCTGCAACTTGAGGTCATTTCCTCTTGTTCTACCGCTAGTTACTTGGGAGAAGAGACCAACACCACCCTCGCCACAACCCCCTTTCAGGAAGTCGTAGAGAGCAATAAGGTCTCCCCTCAGCCTCCTCTTCTCCAGGCTGAACAACCCCAGTTTCCTCAGCCACTCCTCATAAGACTCGTTCACCAGACTGCTCACCAGCTTCATTGCCCTTCTTTGGACACGCCTGAGCAACTCAATGTCCTTCTTGTAGTGTGGGACCCAAAACTGAACACAGGATTCGAGGTGCCGAACTCACCAGTGCCGGTGAGTACAGGGGCACACTCACTTCCCTACTCCTGCTGACCACACTAGTTCTGATACAGGCCAGGACGCTGTTGGCCGTCTTGGCCACCTGGGCACACTGGTGGCTCATGTTCAGCCGACTGTGAACCACCATCCCCAGGCCCTTTGCTGACAGGCAGGTTTCCAGCCACTCTTCCCCAAGCCTGTAGG
>NW_010548108.1:348-18722 GCF_000687285.1 Phaethon lepturus | reverse complement strand
GTGTCATCTGCAAACTTACTGAGGGAGCACTCGATCCCCTCATCTAGATCATCGATAAAGATATTGAACAAGACCGGCCCCAAAACTGGGCCCTGGGGAACACCGCTTGTGACTGGCTGCCAACTGGATTTAACTCCATTCACCACAGCTCTCTGGGCTCAGCTGTCCAGCCAGTTCTTTACCCAGGGAAGAATGCACCTGTCTAAGTCATGAGCTACCAGTTTCTCCAGGAGAATGCTGTGGGAGATGGTGTCAAAGGCTTTACTGAAGTCCAGGTACACAAAATCTACAGTCTGTCCCTCATCCACTAGGTGGGTCACCTGGTCATAGAAGGAGATCAGGTTGGTCAAGCAAGACCTGCCTTTCATGAACCCGTGTTGGCTAGGCCTTATCCCTTGATTGTCCTGCACCTGCTTTGTGAGTGCCTTTCAAGTTGTCGAGCACCCTTTTGTTGCTTGCATTATTTTTTTTTATGATTATCATCTTAATTTATAAATTAAATAGTTTTCTAAAGCAGCAGCACTGTCCTGGAGAAGCTTTGGTGGCTGACTATGACTGCCTTTGTTTTAGATGGCTACAGTTCAGAGTATAAGCCAGAACAAAAGAATCACATCATTCTACAGCAAGAAACAGGTCAAAGCTAGAGACCTGAGGCCCAGAGCAAACACTGTGTGAAAGCCATGAGAGTTCAGAGACACATGCTGTCCATAAGTACATCTGTGAGGCTGATGAAGTTGAATGTCTGTGACTACTTTAACCATAACCTGTTTTCTTCCTTTTACAGTATCAACAACATTAGGTTTAATTTTGGAAAAAAAATTCCATTGCAATACATATATAGTCAAATATTATAAATAACATCCATTGTTGAGTAGCCTGTGCTATTTTCGGCCAGTAGTCTGGAGCTGGGTGAGATGACTGCCTTGATGCTATGCCTCGTATACTGTCACAAACACACTATTCCTTCCTAGAATGCAACTGAGCATAGTCAACTGAACAAGGCTGCTGCTGGATAGGAGCATAGGCGAGACTAAGAAAGTAAAAAACTGAAAAGAGCAGCAAAAATTGCTATGGTCCCTCTGATAACAAGCAAGAAGCAGACATGTAGGCAGGACTCAAAGGTGATAGCAAAAAAGATAGTTGTCATAGGCACCAAGTTCTAAGTTCTAAACCAAAAGCCAGGCTGGAGTAGAGTGGCAGTCCTGTAAAAACAGAAAGGACCAGGAAGGTTTCTTTGAGAAACCTTTTTACTTACAGTTTTATTGCCCACCTTAGCAGGGATGCTCCACTTAAAAAAACCTTCAGTTTTGATTCTGTCTTTTATTAAAGCCTATCTTTAGAGTTTGTAAGCTTTTCATGTGGCTGCTGTTATATTTGCTTTAAGGAAAACAGCAATATTTGACCTACCTAAGAAGTTCTGGCTGACTCAAGGTCTCCTCACAGGTGCATTTAACACTTTTTCTGATTCAGAAATAGACCAAAAAACCCACTTGGACATGCTTTCCTGACTTATAAATATGGTATGGTTTTATAAACAAAGACTTGCCTCACCAAGTTATAATGAATTACCTTAGTTTAAACAAAAATTAATGTGTATTTGGAAGTGTTTTGAATAGTTATTTATGAAAAAATACAGCTGATACTCTGTGTCAAACTGTGCTGAAGAGAAGAAAATTTGAAAATCAAAATATTTAACTCCAAATGAAATGCTTTATTTATAGTATAAATATATATTATTTATAAATATAAAAACTATATTTATAAACATTAAAAATAAAGCAAAATTGATCTTTTGTTTCAGATTGATCAGCTGCTTGATCCCAAATACTCTGAGGGTTTGGGTTTGGGCCACTGAACTTGACAGTGAAGTTCTCAGCTGTAAGGAGTAGCTATTCATATTTTTATATAAGGATATAGCTACTTGGAAGTAGATCTTATTTAATTTTGCTGCAAGTTAAGTGTCTCGAAAAAACATATATCAGAAAAAATGGCCTCTGGAATGCCTGGTTAAACATTAGATTTTCAAAATTTTCCAGTTTCCTGGAATCAAAACTATTTCTGGAATGAGCATTTTTGCTCTTGCTTTTTGTGATGTAGTGAAAGATATGCAAGGAAAGAGGTAAAGAAGATTGTGCTGGAATCCTGACTCCAAGCACATTGCTAACATTATTTTGCTGCTTACAGATTTCGGATGCAGTCTATTTACTTTATTTCAGATAGTTTTTGCCATTTGTCAAGTAGTTCAACAATATTAACATGAGAACATTTTTTCAAATACATGTAAATCCAATTTTTGAAAACAGTTCACTCGCTCCAAAGTTTGCTTCACTGGCAATCATTAGTTTAATTTTCTACTTCAATTAAGTCCTTTAGAAATTTACCCTTAGGAGTATAGTTTCCATTGTCTTCCATTAAAAAGCAAAACTTTAAAAAATATTTCTCTTTTCCCATCTTGTAATGTGTCACTTATGTTTCCTTCTCCTTCAGTAAAGTCAATGTCCTCTCTACGGCTGTTATGAAAGATTCAATACTACATAGTATAATCCAGTAAAGTTTATGCCATGTATTGTTAGCTGGTTTGCCCTCAATATGGTTGAGAGGATTTGACCAGCAGGTTACCATCCATCTGCCTGTAAAACACAGAACTAACTGTACTTCTGTGAACAAATATATACCAGCTCACCAATATCCTTCCTCACAAAAGATCTTAATGACGCAAAGTTTCATACAAGTAAGATATCGTTTGACAATCAATGATAGTACACAGCCTTGCAACAATTTAGAAAATGGATGTGCTCTATCAGTGAAACATAAATGAATTAATGGTGGGTTCTGATTTGTTTCAGAAGGTGTGAATAACTGTATTGATGCCAAACGCATTGTTCTGTTTTTACGCAGTATACCTGAGAGCTGCTGCCCACAGCAGAAACATGCAAAATTAAAGGGGCTGGGGATGGCTTCAATCACAGTAGAATAGTTCCAGCTACCAGATAATATTTTTAATGTGTGACTTGATATGAAAAGCAACACTCAAATTTTCAACTCACTGCAAATCAAGTAACATACTGCATAAAATAAATATGCAACTGAGATAAGAAGTATTTTTAACTTTATGTAGGCCTGTATGGCTCATTGAATGCTTTCACACTTTTCATGTGATTTCTTTGAAAAAGCTGTGAAATAGAGTGTACCAAAGAAAACCTTTTTAAAAGAAAGTAGAAATAATAACTGATGGATAGAAACTGACAACCACGTACTAAAATGAAAATTTAAAATTGACTTCATCATAAAAAGAAAAAAAAGAGATCTATGTCTTTACTTAAGCAAGCAAGTTAGATTCCCTAGTGCTAGTATAAATCATAAATAAAATAAGTTTATTAACCTTACATGACAAAGATATGATTGAAAAAAGCTATTATTGTACCAAGCATTTTCTCCCTAATGTTTCAGCAACATCAAGGTGACTTTTTCAAGGAAAATCCAGTAGTATAATTTACCTACAACTAGCAAATGTACACAGCATCTTATACATTTTATATACAAAAAAACAACTCTGCATATTATTTTTCTTACTTAAATGAACATAAAAACATATCTTTACTCTTAAATCAATTTTTATGTAATATAATTTAACAATTCCCTTGAAAACTGCTTTCTGGTTACAGCCAAAGCACCGATGTGCTTGCAGTTTGTTTTGACCATGACATTTCCTCTTGCTAGCATGAAAATACACCCTTTCAGTCTAATAAACACTAGGTGTAAAGACAAGTGGTGATGTGGGAAATTTAGAAAACATTGATATAAAACATTTTCAGTTTGTTTACTCCTAACATCAAACTAGTGCATTCTAAAATTTGAATCTGATTTATTACAGCATAACCAACGCTTCCTACATCAAGGGCTTTTCCCACCATTCTAGTACCTACTCTTTTTTTTTTTTTTACTTCATAGTATCATCAGAACTGTCTATCCTTCCCTCAGCAATGCTTTCACTGCTTGTTTTGTCTTGAAAATTCTCATATTTTTTGCACAGTCCAAAGAGGAAGCCTTTTTTGTATGTTTGAAACAATTTTGTCATGCTATTCCTGAAAAGGTAGCACATAATTTTCAGTAAGCATTCAGTGTGTGGTACATGCAACTGAACAAACTTTGGCTTCCTGATTTCAAATGTTTTACAACATGTTTTTGATGGTATCTTAAACTGTTTTTATTTAGGATAAGATTTGGTAAAAAATCAGGATTTCAACTATGCCATTTCCACTGTTCTCTTTGCTTCCACACACTGTCTGGAGATGAATTTAAATTCTTTATTGAAGAGAGAAACTCTTTTAATTTGATTAAGTGCTCACATTTATAGAGAAGTGTTTTATTTAAGGTGAAATTTTTGTGGGTGCAGAATACTTTCTGAATAGCTTAAGCATTCTTCTCAGAAAACCCTCAAATCTTGGGAATGCATCATCTCATTAAAATAAATCTCATTAAATATTTGAATTCCCATTTTCTTTTATAGAAAATGCTTCAGTCTTTGGTATTTCATAGAAAACCTTGCATGGGTAGCAGTGCAGCAGTGACATATCTGAGGAAATGGCACGCTTACTGAACTGGGTGTTTTTGCTGAATCAGAACTTGGTTAGTCTTTGACTGATTGTCCTGGTTTCAGCTGGCATCACAACACTGATCTATTGTGTAAAATGGAGTCATTTGTCAAATGTCTCTGTAATTTGGATTTGATTTCTAACTTTAAAAAAACACGTAAGGAAGAAAGCATGAAACGTAGGTTGCTGATGTTTCTTAGGAAAGATTTGGTGTCCGAGTATCCTGGAGCAAAGTGCCTATTTTTAATTCCAGAGAAATAAAGGCCTTAGTCCAGTAATATGTTATTTTGAGCTGTATTATTGTTTTTTAAGACTTTTTCTGTGTATAAGTAAATGAATACATTATATAGATAATGTGTATAATATATGGTATATAACATATGAATACATAACTGAATATATATGAATATATATGTTTACATATCTATTAATTTTCAACTTAATTTTTAATTTTTGCAATAATAAGTTCTAAACTTATAATAAGTCTTCAGTTAGACTGTTAAGATTTCAATTACACTAACAAAATATTGGCTTTACACATCAGGTATTTCCTTCTGACCTAAACCGAGATTTTGGATGTAACAGAAACTACTCAAGTATCTCGACACTAGGTGTATAGATGCTTTTTAATTCACCTTACTGGTTTGTTAATGGTATTTAAGTCATCAAGTACTTTGAAGTAGAAATACCAGTTTGTTTTAGTTCAGTTTAGGAGAAAATGCAAAAGGGAAATATGCACAAGTGAGAGTCCATTTGTCAGCCTAAATGCCACAATGTGTCACAGAAAGGCAGAATCGTTGAAGGGATCATAGAAAATCTATAATAGAGATGCTTTTCTTCTCTAACAGACACCAGACTGAACACAGAGCTGAGCTAAAACTGCAGTTAATGTGCACAGACTTAGATGACCTTGGTTTAGGCTTCAGGTCAGTCTTTGTGATTTGTCTGTATACTATCTGTAAGCAGGCCTATCTTAAAACAACAGCGTTAAGAAGGTTGAACTTCGGGTGAAATTAAAGCATGAAAGAATACATAGAGGGAAACAATATATTTCTAATTCTTTTCCATGCTTACTTTTGTTTGAGAGTTTCTCTGAATCAGGAAAAGCATTATAACAAAAATTTATTCTGGAAATGGTCTGAAAATCTCTCATGGCAATTAGTTGGATTTGGCAACATTCATTATATTGATATTGAATATTTTAAGTCCAGCATAACACTGAAATGTATCCATTAATTAGTTTCATAGATACATAATATTGTGTGTTTAGATCAGATTACAAATAGTGCTGTTTGTTATATAACAATTTACATTTAGCTTTGTTGACCTGTGTACTTATACAAATTTACAGTGAAATGTAATGTTTTTCCTGTGTTGCTGTATTGTTTAAAATTTCACTTAGAGCATCAGAGTGGAACCTGCTTTTTCTTCTAGAAACACAACAATTTTAATATATATTGCTCTCATAATATCTAAGAGAAAAGGGAAAATCCATTAAAAATACCTGTAATAATGATTCACACCCCAAAATTATTCCTCTTAAACCGTTTTCCCCACGTTAATTTCCTGTGCTCAGTGGAAGAGTCTGAAAATAAACATGCCTAGAACTGTATTCTGGAGATTATGAAATCCAGGCAAAGTTTTATGTGAACTTTGTGGCATCAGATAGTGGAATCAAAACTTGCTTATTGTTACACTGTTTTACTAAGGCTGCCTGAGGTATTTATCTTTCCTAAATCAAGGAAAACTCTGGGAATATATTGCTAGATGCAAGTAATAACTGAGAACTTGCTTGAAGTTAGGAAGAATTAAATGAAGGTCCACAACAGATTCTTCATCCAGAATTTGTTAGTCCATGTAGACAAGCAGTCATTTCATCTACTCACTGCTAGGAATATTTGAAAAACGAGCCAAATTTCTGCAAAAATTGCAATTTCATGGTTTGAGTGTGGTATCACTGAGATTAAGGGCTTAGAAATATTCAGAAATGCACTTGACTTTCATGTGGCAATGAGATCTTTCCATTGTACTAGAAAATTATTCTTTTTTAAAACAGAAAGTAGAAGTCATAAGCCTTTGTGCCTCAGGGCACAGGCTCACCCTCAGTGATGATTAGGAAGTGAGTCTGCTAATGCACAATCAGCTATAGAGAAAATTGTTGCTGCTTCCACAAAGTGAGTAGGCTTAATTTCTGTTGGGAATAAAATGCTGAACTAGAGAGATCCATGGTCTGATCTTTCATGGCAGCCTTTGTATTTCATAAAAGCCCTTTTTCCGTTCAGGTCTGAGATATAGTTTTAAAGGGTCATTTGTTAACTCTGTCTGCAAACGTATAAGGGCACTTGAACCATCTGAGCTCCAATTCCATCCAGAAGCAGCAAACCTTACTAGACATTTTTACAATAATTAATAGTCTGAGCAAGTTCATTATCATTTAAGGTCTATTTTAGCTACACATATTAATATTCTGTTTTTGTTGCAGAGCTATTTAGATACTGCCATTCATTGATAATAAGTCATTTATTCCTCATTAACTGTTAGGATGGATGTAGATAATCATTATAGCAAGACAACAGACTCATTTAACTGCACACGGTACTTGATTATACACATGAACATTGACTGGAATGCAAATTTCATTTTACATACGTCTCATCTCGGTTGTTATTCTCACCATGGGATAAAGTATCTTATCATAATCTGCTGTACTTTTTTCTTTTTTAGTATCTGTCTTAGACCGTAAGAAGGAACATAATAAAGACTGGCGATAATCTCAATTTGGGTAAATAATGACACAAGAAATAAAGATTTCTTCATGTAAACTGCTGTTGAGTTTTAAAAATGTTCTTTGAAATGACATGTTCTTGCCTGATAGTTGTGCCAAAATTAGTACAATCTTAAAATAGATGAGATTTAGATTTAAAGAATGTGAGACCTTAACAAGTACTCATTAAACTAGTCATGGACACAAGCTTTTACTTTCTCATGAAATACAGATATTCTGTGTCCAAACTACAGAAATAAAAGGGAAGTTTGTCCCTGTCAATTGGAAATAAAAGTATATTTTCTGTCATCTTTTGCTCTATTCTAAGTCTGATTTCTTTTTTCTGTGTGTGTTTGTGATTTTTTTGCTTTTTCTTTTCAGGTTTACCTGTTTACATTTATAGAAAGCTTTTGTGTGTATATGCAGAAGTATTGTAATCATCCTTCAGTTAAATACTATGCCTTTGCAATGCTCAGGGCATTGTACAAGGCTTCTAGTAATGTAAGAAAATTACAGCTTTGAGATAAATTGAGCTTTTCATGATAGGCGTGTCAGGTCTACTGCACTATCTCATGAAAGGAACTATGACTCGGTAACGCAACTACATTTGTTGTCTCAAGAAATATACGATAACTGTGTTCTTTTTCCATGGCCCTAATCAAATTTCCTTACTGCAAATATATAGGCAAAATATAGGCAAATATTTTGCAAGGTATAGGTTCTTTCCCATGGGGTGTACATAGGATCTTTGCTGCACATTCAACGATATTTACCCCTTCTGAAGGCAAATAGTTTTCTTTTTACAAGCTAAATCAGAGGCTCCGCATACTCATTATGGAAATACAGAGAACAAGTAATGGAGCAGTCCAAAGCAGCTTAAAAACTGAGAGGAAAACAGAGCTAAGGTTTAAAGAAGAAAAATAGCTTCATCAAGTAAGTCATCCCAGTTCTGCTGTTCAGCTGGTAGGAAGGTTTTGCAGAGAAATTATCAGTTGCTCAGAGCAATAGTTCTTCCTTCCCATTCTGGGCGGAGAAGATTACATTAGTCTTTGTCAGCAATTAACACTTTACACACAGAAATTCAGGCTATTAGTGTGGGTAAGGTCCTTTTATAATTCTTTCTGCATACTGAGGTGCGCACATTAAATCTAGCATCCTCTTACATATCCAGATGATGTGACATCTATATGTGGTGTAACCATACGTGAAAACTGAAAAAAACAGAGTTGTTAGGCAATCATAATTTATCTTTTCTTTGACATTTGGGATTTATCAAAGCTGGACCATCTATCTTTTAAGGACCAAAAAAAAAAACAAACCCAAAGAAACATTCTGAAAAGCAGGCCTTTTCTTAGGAAGAAATCTGTGTGGTGAAAACATAATTTTACACTGCAGAATAACTCACATGGAAAACTTTCAACTAGCCTTACTGAAAACCTTTGAATATGGAGTAGACAAGACATACAGTACCTTGCAGGACTAAACTGTTCAAAGATCCATGAAAAAAAGCCAGTGCAGAATATCTTGTGTACAGGCAGTAGCACTGTAAGCTCCAAAGGCTCCTAATTTCTTCCAACTGAAACCAGTTTTCCTTAGAACATAGACTCAAAAGTAAATCTCGTGAAAGACTCTTTCCATCCACATTTGAACTTTCTATTCTCTTCCACTTCCTTTCAAGCCCTTAAAAGTTCTTCTTTTCTAAGGGCAAAATATATTTTAGAAATTCTGTTAGTGCTGAAAAAATGTCAAATTAATGCCTCTGTGAAGGTAATAAAAGATTGTGAATACTTTAGAATGAACAATTAGAGAGCAAGAAGTAGGCAACAATATAATTTGACGTCGATTCCATGGCCTGAACATTTTTGATACTATGACATGCTTCCAGAGTATGGCAGGTATGCCCTTCCCTAGGCTAAGAAACTTCTTGAACGTTAACTTTAGTCACACGATGGCTGTTGCCACCCAGAAATCAGGGTCTCCAAACAATGAGAACTAACATGACCGCAGATGTAATGTGACCACAGATCAGATTCAGCTAGGGTATAAATAGAGCCCTGCTGGGGGACCTGTTGAGTTGGTCCTCCTCAGAGCAGCAGGCCTGCAGCTGGGGAGTCTCCTCTTGGGTTAGGATATCCCCTAAGGTAGGTCCTCGAGGTTGAGAGCCCTTGCCTTATTAGGTGAGTAATTGCACATTTTGGAACATCATTCTCAAGCTTAGGAATACTTAAGTCAGTTGTGTAGTAATAGTTCCTGCCAGGCATTCAGAACCTGTGATTAAGTAATGTTCATTGGAGCATTGAACTGACTTTACTCTAAATAATTTCATTGGTGTATAATATCTGATTAATTTATATTGATAAGCCTCTGTGACACAGTTATGCAAATATATGTTCTATTGGTTTAATTCACTTGATCATTCAGATGTAAAAAAGAGCCTCTAAAGATATATCTAATTTTTAAAAAAACTAGTACAACAAAAAAGTAATTTAATAAGTGTACCACAAAATTGAATTTCCTGTTTATTCCATGAATCTCCCAAAAAATATAGGAAAGTCTATGTTTTGTTATCTTAGTGAGCCTTACTGAATTTTGCAACAAAACAAGTGCTATTTATATTTTTCTTTAAAGTGTACAGTTTAATTGGCAAAATGTCAAGGCTGATTCAGTCAGATTGGTGGCATGATTGTTGACAACATTCTTCAAGTATTCTGATTCACATTAGAAATTGAAGACATATGTTGTGGGAGAAGATGTCTTAAGAATGAAAATATTGTTGATTCAGACAGATGGTAATTTTTTTAGCAAGAAAATGAGAGACAAGAATATGACAGCTGAATAAAAGTTGAAAACTATTAAACCTGACAAGGTCAAAGATTGCATGGGGAAAGAAGGGGGTGGATTTCAAAATAACTGTTAAAGATAATGCTTTATAGAATAAAAGTTTTCTTTCCATGATGATCTCCATTACAAAAAACATGTACTTTCTTTCTTAAATGCATAACTAGTACAAAACAGACACTCTTTGGAAAAAAAATCCATGAAATTCAGTCAAAGTTTAGCTCTTTTTAGATTGCATATCAATACTGCTTTATGTTATTGGATTCTTTTTTCAGAAGTATTCACTCGGGGACAAACTGTGTAGCCTGTATTCACAGGAGTGAACATGTAAGCATGAAAGTTCTTCCGCTATAGCCAATAAATTTAATTGCTTATTTACAGATTGGCTACACCATGTGGGATTCTCTGTTCCTTTCCAGTTCCAGAGAGTGACTTTAAATCTTTGGCCATTATTTCGTTTCACCCACATTTTTTTCTCAGTTGGTGAGTGTTCTTATTTTATTTTCTTGTTAAATTTGTATGTTTGTGCTTGATGAGATACAGTTACATTTGATGCTATGCATCAAGACCTCTTTTCGAATAAGACCTTGAAATGTGAAACATTAAAATTACAACCATTTAAGGAAGCCTACATCTAAATACCAGATTCCAAGCAGAATTTATAAATGAAACTGCTTAATCAGTGTTAGATAATCTCATATAAAAGCAAAACAGAGGTACAGAAATACAGTAAATACCATGACTTGGGATAAAACAATATTATTTGAATGAAGATTAATTTGAACATATCAGTAAATGTATTTTCTTTGAATCATGATAAAGTTTTTTCTGCTGACAAGAAAAATTATTCTTGGATCAAATATTAAAGAACATGTTTCATTTATGTCCATGCAGGCTTGAAATTCTTCATCTTAAATACACATTGAACCTTCAGAAAACCTTTACAAATTAAATTACATTTCGGAGAGGCTGTTTCCCCAACATTCAGGATCCAAAATTCTACTATTCCAGAGTAAGGCAATGTTTTCTTAGAACTGTAATGCCAATCCAGCCTTCTAAAGAGGTTCTTCCTGTTAGTTCATTGGCATTTATATCAGGATTTTTCTTTCTACAGTGAACACTTTCTGGGATATTTACTCTACTAAAGAGCTATCAGTACTTGGTATTATCTTTATTAGGTGAGTGTCATTAAAAGGACAGAGAGAGAGAAAGTTGTAAGATATTTATTGTAAGTAATTCTACCTGCTGCCTAGCATCTAACAAAATTTCATTAAAGGTGTCTACTGGGTGACACTGTTACTTTGCCGTTTATTGACAAAAAGCCTCTTTTAATAATTCTTATAACAGAAATAAAACACATGTACCCAGTTGTGGCAAACTCATGGGAATTTAGGAGAGATCCATACAACAGTGCTGGCTGCCAGCTCAACTCTTATTTAATGTTTTGCATATACGGTACTTTGGAGTGCTTAAATTTAAAACTGACAGTTGTCCTCATGTAGTGTTTTGTAAAACAATTTTATAACCAAACTCTTGCGAATAAATTATGCCTCTTGCTTTTTACAGGAAGGGCTTAATATGCAGATGGATTATGCAGGCTTACAAGGATACCAGTATCAGAGCAGAGTAGAACTGAGAAAGACTTGAAGTCTGCTTTGCTATTCAGCACCCTTTTTCATGACTGAGTCTCATTTCAGATGGTGTCTTAAGGACAGCTGGTCTAGCAGGTTGGGGTAACCTAAATTCTAGGTCATCTAAAAAATAATATTTTCATTTTTATTGTTGATTATAAAAGATCAGGATAGGCATTATCTCTTAGTCAACCATAAATTAATCAGAATTCAATGTGAAAAATAACATCCATATTCACTGAACTAAAAATTAAAACTATGCAAGGAAACCACTAAGAAACAAAGAAATTTCAGAGAAACATCTCTGTGGTCTTTGGAAATATTTATTTTACAGAGAATGATAGGCAATTATTTATACTACCTTAGTGAAACTTTGGATTTTATGTATCCTGTAGTATGTAACAGCCCTAAACCAGAATCATTCTGTAACAGATTCTTATTCCAAAAACAATGACGCTCTTATTTCATTGAAGTTGTCAAAGGATCACTGAGTCCGATACAGACGGGATTTCAGAATACACGATTGGACTTTGTCATATTACAGAAAAGTTTTTTCGCAAGAGTAAAACATTTTTATGGTGCAGTCAAAGCTTTCCTTTTCTTTGTTACTAAGATAACATCAAACTTCCATCCGTCAGGACTGATATTTTTGTTACTGAAAGCCTAATTCCTTCTGATCCAATTGTGAGTTCCAACTGTATTAAGACTGAAGGCTGGAAGTCTGCCACATCCATCCAGAATTTTAATTAGATAAAACTATGTGCTTAGACTTAAGCACAGACTTAAACTCTTTGTTTGACTGGGATCTATGTCAGTATATTGGCAGGAGCTCAACAAATACAGCCAAAAGCAATTAACAAAATAAGGGCTTTTTAAGGTAATGACTTTGCCTATGACTTCACTGGATGTACAATCAAGCCCAATAACTGATGGATAAGTTCAATTTGGGAAAAACCGAGAATGTAGAATCATATTTATATGGCCTGTTAGACAGCAATGGTACATGAAGCCTTGTCCTACCCGCTTTTAAAAGAATCCTAGACACTTCATGTCATTAGAGCATCTTTAAGTGGAAAAACAGCTTTAAAATTGTAAAAATAACTGGGGTTTATATTACTGTAAATAGATCAAAGGACAAAATCTATGATATTTAAACTGCAACTTTTTAAATTATTTGCTGCGGAGAAACAAGTAAAAAAATTCTATAGGAAATTTAATTTCTTTTTTCTTTCACCCCCCAAAGACACTTGACAAAATACTTTCCTAATTTCCAAATTAATTCAGTTAATTTTTCACTATTTTAAAATTGTTATATATTTGCTATTTCTTTATTCCATTATATAAATCATCTTTTATTTTACCTCTGATAATCAAATACATTACTCAATGTTCCTGAAGCTTGGGACCTCATTCCAGGTAGTTTGATTTCATGGACTTGTTCATTCTGCCTAATTCATATACTAGTTGATTGTTATTTTCCTTACCCATAAACACTATATACAGCTGTCCTCAAAAATGCTGTTTTCAAATCTGGAGTTCTTATACTATAAAGGTTAATAAAAAAAAAAAAAAGAGCAGACATATGATTGATACTTTAAGCCCCTGTATAAAAAAATCTGTTTATGAAAGACATTTGCTTTTCTAGGAAAAAGTGAAGTTCATGCAGAAAGCAGTCAGTTACTGGAATGAAACATGATGGAGAGTATTTGAACTGCAAAGAAAAAAAAATTCAAGCCTAACGTCAGGTATCTAACAAGATGAATAAACATGTCATCTATTTTTGGTTGAATGATGCTAGCTGAGTACTATGTGGATGATTACACATAAGAAAAGTTTAATCTTAATTTAAAAAAAATCATAAGCAGCAGGCAATCTTAAATATTACTAAAATGTAATAACCTTTCCTCCTTTTCTAAAGTTAGTAAATACATAAACACATCTGATAAACCAAAACATTCCAATTAAAGTCTAATAATTTATAGAAAATAGAAAAGAATGCCTTTCTTCTCATTATTTTTTAGTTTTCATTATGAATATGGTCTAACTTCATGAAAGCTTCCAGTGAAAACAATAAACATGAAGTTCTAAAGACTAGAGCCAATGACAAGAGTCCAGCTGTCATTGGCAGAACATGGATTTTCCCTTTCTGGTTACCTAAAAAAGTGACTATTTAAATATAATAGGAAAAAAAAGCTCAGTTACAGTGAACTGCTTCATTGTAAGCATTCATATCATCTCTTCTTACCAGAAGTCTAAATTATGAAAATATATTGTAACAGTCCCTTTCTTTTTGCTACTGTGCCTTAATTTTTTCTTGTAAACACTGTGGAAGTTTGTTCTGATATGGTATTTTGCTTGGGTTCCCATCAACTGGGATGTTATAGTACTCTACAGTATAAAAGTTGTGTTTTATGAGCCTTGTAAGCAATAGGACTCTAATGTCTTATAACAGTGAATTCTAAAGGTTGTGTTATTTGATATAAAAAATCCCAATTCTCTTTGTCTGTTGTATTTTTAGCTATCTCCATTTTTATTGTTTTTTTGTACTTCCATTATATTCAATTAAAGACCAATCTTTTATCTACCTCTTTTTGTTGCCTGTCCAGAACTTTCCAGTGCCTCCACCAGTGCATTTTTATCTCCTCCAAAACTTTTTTTAATAGCTCAAAGACACTCCATTTTTACAATAGTCTTCTTTAAGTTAGGGTGACCACAGCACATCATAACAAGCTTTCATACTTTAGTATTAACTTCCATTTCAAACCTTTGTGCAATCTAATATTTCATTTACAAATTCAGGATTTACATTTTAAGCAACGATCTAGATTTCCTTTTCAAATTAAGCTTGCATTATAAATAGACACAGAATTTTCCAGATTAATGCGAAGTGCTACAACTAACAGAATAAATTAACAGTTGACCTAAACAGAAAAATCAGAGATTAGAATGTAAACGATCTTATGACGTCCAAATGGGGGAAAAGGGTTTGATGTAAATAGATTCTCACTGTGTGATTATCGCTTAAAGAAAAAAAAAAAATGGTATGGGAAAATGAAGATGTACCCATTAAAACATTTCGTTTTGAAACTCTGTTGTTAGCTGGAGAGGCTGGAAGACATGAAAATAAAGGTAGTTATAAATGACTGAAAAAGAGAAGAGACTGAAGGCCTCTAATTAATCTCATTTACTGAAAATCACTGAATCATAGAATCATATAATAGTTTTGGTTGGAAAGGACCTTTAAAGATCATCTAGTCCAACCCCCTTGCAATGAGCAGGGACATCTTCAACTACATCAGGTTGCTTGGAGCCCCATCCAACATGACTTTGAATGTTTCCAGAGATGGGCATCTACGACCTCTTCTGGGCAACCTGTTCCACTGTTTCACCACCCTCATTGTGAAAAATTTCTTCCCTATATCTAGTCTAAATCTGCCCTCTTTTAGTTTAAAACCATTACCCCTTGTCCTATCACTACAGGCCCTATTAAAAGTCTGTCCACATCTTTCCTATAGACCCCCTTTAACTACTGGAAGGCTGCAATAAGGTCTCCCCACAACCTTCTGTTCTCCAGGCTGAACAGCCCCAACTCTTTCAGCCTGTCCTCACAGGAGAGCTGTTCCATCCTTCTGATCATTCTGGTGGCCCTCCTCTGGACCTGCTCCAACAGGTCCATGTCTTCCCTGTGCTGAGGGCTCCAGAGCTGGATGCAGGACTCCAGGTGGGGTCTCACCAGAGTGGAGCAGAGGGGCAGAATCACCTCCCTTGACCTGCTGGCCACGCTGCTTTGGATGCAGCCCAGGAGACGGTTGGCTTTCTGGGCTATGAGTGCACATTGCTGGCTCATGTGCAGCTTTTCATCCACCAGTATCCCCAAGTCCTTCTCATCAGGGCTGCTCTCAATCCTTTCATCCCTCAGCCCGTATTGATACTGGGGGTTGCTCTGATGCAGGTGCAGGACCCTGCACGTGCAGAACCCTGCACTTGGCCTTGTTGAACCTCATGAGCTTCACATGGGCCCATTCCTCAAGCATGTCCAGGTCCCTCTGGATGGCATCCCATCCCTCCAGCATGTCAACCGCACCACTCAGCTAGGTTTCATCTGCAAACTTGCTGAGGGTGCGCGCAATCCCACTGTCTATGTCACTGATGAAGATATCAGAGTCCTGGTCCCAATATGGACCCCTGAGGGACATCGCTTGTCACCAATCTCCATCTGGACATTGAGCCTTTGACCACTACCCTCTGCATGCGACCATCCAACTAATTCCTCATCCACCGAGCAGTCCACCCATCAAATCCATCTCTCTCCAATTTAAAGAGAAGGATGTTGTGGGGGACGAGGTCACAGTGCTTACAGATAGTGCTTACAAGTCCAGATAGATGACACCCATAGCTCTTCCCTTGTCCACTGATGTGGTCACTCCATCCTAGAAGGCCACTAGGTTGGTCAGGCAGGACTTGCCCTTGCAGAAGCCATGCTGGCTGTCTCGATTCACCTCCCTGTCCTCCATGTGCCTTAGCATAGCTTCTAGGAGGATCTGTTCCATATCTTCCCAGGCACAGAGGTGAGGCTGACAGGTCAATTCTTCCCAGGGTCCTCCTTGCTACCTTTTTTAAAAATGGGTGTGTTTTTCCTGTCTTTTTTTCCAGTCTCCAGGGATTTCACCTGCCTGCCAGGAGTTTTCTAATATCATGGAGAGTGACTTGGCAACTACATCAGCCAGTTCCCTCAGGACTCTGGGATGCATGTCATCAGGTCCCATAGGCCTGTGCTTGTTCAGGTTCCTCAGGTGGTCTTGAACCTGATCTTCTCTTACAGTGGGAGGGACTTTGCTCCTCCAGTCCTCGTCTTACAGTCTATTCACTTGACAGGTATGGGAAGAAGCACTGCCAGTGAAGACTGAGGCAAAGAATTCACTGAGTACCTCAGCCTTCTCCTCATCCATTGTTACCAGTTTGCCAGCCTTGCTCATCATGGGGGGTACACTTTCTTTGACCTTCCTTTTCTTGCTGTCCTTTTATGTACATTTTGGGCTCTTAACAGCCAAGGAAGCTGATGAAAAACTATGCCCAGCAGGAACAATCAATTCCTTCTTCTTTAAAATTCCTATCATACCTACATAAATAGATTAGAAGTAATTTCACAAATTCATGTAAAATCTGGAATACAAATATGTCATAAACACACTGATGCACTTCAGATTGTAATCCTATCCATTACATTTTTCAGTCTGCTGAATGCATGGAGCCCCAACATTATATTAAGGTAAACAGCTGAATTCACGGTGGATGTGGCATCAGGAATGACTCTGAGATGCATGGTACATCTATTAACTTTCAGGGTTCTGCACTTGCTCACTATCATCAAATAGATACAAGCATCCTTGTAAAATCTCTTCTGGGACCTTTCTTCTTTACCATGATTTACAAGGACAAGGTGCCAGCTCATGGGATCTTGGAAGGAATGAATACCCAAATGAAAATTAAACTAAGATCTTTTTTTTTTTTTGAGGAAAAAAAAAAAACAACAAAATACAACCAACAAGTTTACAGCCTCTGTCTTCTAAAAATATCTTCTATCATAAACTAAACATGACTTAGATAAACTAACAGAGAAAATATTTACCTATAATGTGAAAATTAATTGTTAGGTGTTTTTCACCCTTAAAGAAGTGCCAAGTTCAAAATAAGTAAACTGTCATGCCTCTATGTCTCCTGGTTCTTCTGAAATGGAGAAGAACAGAGCAGTCAAGCCTCTCAGAAACTTTTCCTTTAAGCATCCCCAATTGTATTTTTGGGCCAAAGGAGAGCTGGAGGTGTTAAAATATCTACCCTTTGGGTGCAAACTTTTAATTTTTTTCTGTGTTCTGTAACTGAATTTGTGTGCTGTCTCTATGCAAATAACAACTGTAAACTGCATGTTTACTTCAAGCTTGGTACCTAAAATTCAGCCCACATAAAATTGTTGGGCACTTCTGAAATATAAGCTGCATAATTCTTTTGGCAGCATCCTAATTAATTTGTATTTTACCACTTTAAAACTGAGGTTGAAATGTATTTTATTTTTTAATAAGCCTTATGTTACTGAGCTTCAGCTCTGCCCTCACAGCTTTATGTGATAAGAAGGATTCCAGAGTAAAGATAAATTAACTGTCCTACACAATGAAGTGGATTCTCTGCTTCCTTTGACTGTGTTATGCAGTTACTTGATCATGCCTTTCAACTGCACTTATTTAAATAATAAATTCTTAAATAAGAATGTTTTTTTAATGCTGTGCATCACTTCTATGATAATTACAGTAATATTGTTGGCACTCAGGAGCCTGTAAATATTTTTTACAGTCTACTAAAGTGTTTTGACATGGCATTTATTAAACCAAGGAAAACAGAAAGAAAAAATCAGATTCACTACTTTGAAATGAAAGATAACAAAGCCAATACAGTGGCACTCATTCATAATGTTTATATACTTGTTCTAAACTCAGCTGTGGCTAGCATTTCATTATATTACCAAAAATTGTTCGTCCTTCGGTCTTCAGCCTT
>NW_010548108.1:0-332 GCF_000687285.1 Phaethon lepturus | reverse complement strand
TTTAGCCACAAGCTCACTGGTGTATTTCAAATCAGGACTAGGTAAATTCTATTTTCTGGTATTCACTGCCATTTGCATCATTGCACCAGGTTTCTGGAAGAGCAGGAGGCAATCACGTCAGTCAAATGTTCAACCCATGAGATGGAAAGCCTTTCACCAACAGCATATTATTGCCAATTGCAGGTTTAGCACAGATTTTGAGGGGGTTGGAAAATTTTCAGAAAGATAATGGCCTGGTCTACTTTGGTTACTTAACTGGTATAACTGCTGGCTTGAGATGTGTTATTTCAACACACTATCTATTGAACAAGTATTTTATATAAATATAAATA
>NW_010548107.1:19135-28901 GCF_000687285.1 Phaethon lepturus | reverse complement strand
GGCTTGTCTCTCGTGTCCCGGCACTGGTAAGTCTGAGGCCGGAAGGAAAACGCGCCCGCTAGAGATGCACGTCTCCAAATCTGACGGCTTGGTTTTGTTTAATTAGGTCCGTGGTCAAAGGCTTTGAAGTAACCATGGATAAAAGAGGAGGCGTAACAGAAGCTGAGAATGGTGATGCTTTCCTGGAGTTGAGCAGAGTTACAACAAAATACCCGCATCGTTACACGAAGGTTAGCTCTCTCCCCGTTCTTGAACTTGTGTGTGGAGCTCTTGGTCACGGAGGGAGAGTGGGAGGTGGAGGCTGAAAAGCCTTTGCCTGGATTAGGATTTGCACGATGGTGTAAAATGAGCAGCTTGCTAAATGTGATGTAGCATTGCAATCCTGTCCATGATATACTTCTGATTCCCACCACCTTATTTTAATATCTGAGCACCCCGGAGCATGTGCTGGAGAGATTATGGTAGAGACTGAAGTATGTTGTTCTACCAGCTTTCTCAAGCACTTGTACTTCATAGTTCTAGTTCTGCTTTCAGCGATGTTCCTTTAAGAAGCTGACCAAAATGTTTCCTTATAGCAGATGCCACCTCCTTGAAACATAGAGCACACCAGATCTTACCCAGGAGCTTTAATGTGTTTACTAAGATGCCTTTTGTAATCTTGGAATAGCTCATATTTGGCTGCTGGAAGCCTAAGCACTTTAGGACTCCAACCAATGCTTAGTGTTAAAACTTCTAACACAGGTGCTTTTGTTTTGCTGTGGTATCTAAATATATGTATGGGTGGAAGAGCAATAACTAAATAATTTGCAAATAAAGATTCTTTCAGTACTAAGTGAGTGTCATATGCTGTGGGGTTTAAGGTTCAGATCTTGTTCAGGGTTTTGGTACCACTGCTGAAACATGCTTTTAGAAGGAGTCTTTAATGGTGGCTGATTTTCCCATTGCTGAAAGCTGTGGGAACAGGTGGTCATTGCTTTGTGGGAATCTATTAAGATACTTTGCAAGAAATGGCCTGAAGTGTGGAACAGGGTGAGACAGTGTACTGTTGCTGACTGTTATCTTACTTGAGGAATTTTGAACTGTTAGCTTCCCAGTAGGCTGTTTGTAAAAGAAGAAATTATCACTGTGGCTCTGTTCTCTTGAGATAGTAGGGCTAGACATCAACAATAAACCAAGTATGTCAGAATGGGCAAACCTTACAGGGGAGTAGTATGGCATTCTAATTCTAACTTCTTAGGCAAGATGTACACTTAACCTTCTGAGATGTGACATATGCTATTGTTCAGAGCTTGTTATTCAATTAACTATAAAGTGAAGGAGAGGAGCTGTCTGTAAACTTTTGCCAATGGAAAAGCGGTATCTGTATTGGTTCAGTCTTGCCCAGCTCCCTCTCAAGAGTAGTAACTGAATGCAACTTCAAATTCTGCTTGCTTTTCTGGGGCAGTGTTCAGCTAGTGCTGGTAGTAGCTGTATGCTGGAACTGATGCATTTGTAGCTTAAGTTTTGTTAATTTGGTACCTATAGTTTCTGATCAGGACAAAGTTGCAGAACTAGTACCAGAATGCATCCAGTCTTGTTTATCTGTTGGTTTCCAAGGAGGCTAAAGTCATGAAACACCAGAAACCAATCTGTGTTAAAATATCTTGCATAATGTGTGGGTATGTTTTTTTACAAGTAGCATCTTTAAGCATAGCTGTTTTAAGGTTTTTTGTGTAATCAACATCATAAGGCATTTTCACATGATCCAGTATCCTACTAATTAGGGATGGGAGGAACACTGTTTCAGGACATGTGCTGCTGATTTGGAGAAGGGACTGATTTCCTTTAACAGTTTATATTCATTTACTACCAGTAAGAAAACAATTGGCTTATACTGTGAATCCTTCTAAACCGTTTGAATAAAACTGTTTAATAACAGCTAAACACTTTCTGCCCCCTCCAATGAAAAGTACTAGTGTGTGAATTAAACAAAAAAAATGAAAACCCTGGAAGTGCCTATGTCAATCTCATCTATTATGAGAGTGTTATATAGTCCAAGCTGTGTCTTTTCTAGTTCTCTGGAAGCTGTTGCTCCAAGGGTGCACAGCTAATGAGCGAAAGCCAAGAAACATTTCAAATTTTCCTCACTCAGTGGAAGAATTGCAGTAGCATCTGACTGAGTCTATGGACTCCCTCTCGTGGCCAGCAAAACAGTGAGTTTCCAGGCTGGCGATGGGCAGTGCTGTTAATGCTTGTGAGGTCTGCATCAGGCTGTGATAGTGTTACAGCACTGATGTTCCTCATAGATCAAGGTTTATTTTGGGAAGCTGTGGGCAGAGAGGCCAGTCTCCCTCCCTTTAATGGAACTCTTTTTGCTGAAGATGAGTACAAGGTGATGCTTGGATGTGTGTGTGCATATTAAGGTTTTGTCCAGCTATCAAGCTGCCATCTGGAAACTTTCAAGTATCAAGCTCACATAGCTAATGAACTGATTTTAATCACATGGGGATAATGATGTAAAAGCTCTAGAGGAGATTGTATTCTGGGGAAAAAGGTAAAGAGATTTCCTTCAGCTTGGCTGATGTGTAGTGTCTGCTGTTAGGATTTCTTTATCCTTCCAGCTGCCCACTGATTGTTTTTTTGTGCAGTTGGGAATGAGGCAGATTGAATAAAGGTAATCTAGGGAGAATGAGTAAGTTTAATTAGAAATGTATGTCTTGACTGCAGCCCAGTTAATGATGATTCAAAGCACTGATGATCACACCATTAATAACGCTTTTTAAATGTAGCAAACTGCAATGAGACTGTAGATTGATTATTAGTCTGCCTCAAATGACTAACTGCACAGGGGTGTGCAATAACAGTAAATGAAGGACTTTATTTGAAAGCTGGTAGAAAGTGGGAAAACTGAAGGAATCATTCAGTGTTGATTTGGTCTTGGGTGGAGTGGATAATTGTATAATGCACATCTAGATATCTTGGAATTGGTGGTGGTCAGAAATGGCAAGCTTGTCTGGAATCTCCAGATGTACATTAGTAACTGGTATTGTGGTAATGCTTTTTTTACCTGCTGAATCTTACATAGTGTTAAACATAGCAATTTTGATTCCATCTTGAGCACTCACTAGCTGCAGTATCAATGATGCCTGTCTTGCTTATAAACTGAACTGTCCAGGGAAGTGAATAGGTAAACATGTATGATGTGAACAGCCTTTGAAGTGTTAATGAGGACTGAACCTGACTTAGTAAGCTTAGTGCTTCAAATAAGTGTTGGCTTAGTGGCTGCTGGTAGAAGAACTAAAAAATAAACTTGCTGTCTAATATCAACTTTTCACTGCAATATTTCGCAGGAAATGAATCAACATATTGGGAAACTTGGGTTGTCAAATTAAAACACTAAATTGAACAGGCAGTCTGGAATAGATATTTCAGGTTACTTGAATCTTGTCTGGGTGAGTGTTGGAACTAACTTCTTGCTTTTTCTAGGAGGAACTGCTGGATATTAAAGAGCGTCCTTACTCTAAGCAAAGACCTTCTTGTCTTTCTGAAAAATATGACAGGTATCTTCTTGATTATACAAAAACTATATACATTTCTTTCAAAATAAAAGTTTATATTGCCAAAAGTTCTTAGCTAAGAAGTGCGCTTATGTTGATGCAAGATCTATATGCTCAAGAGTTCAGTGTATGACAGTGTTTTCAGAAGTACTGATCTGCTGGGAAAGGCTTAATGCTCTAGCTAGGAATTTTGTGCTTTGAACAAAGATTATAACATGCGATCCAGCAGAAAAGTAACTTCACACAACAGAAGTCTAGCAGACTTGCAGGAAAAACTACCAAGAATTTAGATGGCTGTATAGCACAGACTGACTAGGTCATGTTGCAACAAGCTGACTTGCTTGATGGATTACTCTCCCATGATGACAGTGTACCTCATTTAAAAATGAAGGCGAGAGTATTCTTGTCTTGTGTTTTGTAATTTTGCTAAACAGAAGTACCTTTACTATTCATATGAATTTATTGTAAAAGAAGTATGAGACTGAGGTAGAATTCTCTGAATGCTTGAGAATAGCAGCATATGATCTATTTGAGCTATTTTTCAGTGTATCAGGCAAACTTCAGCAATAATTAGTGGGGCATGTCCATGTGTTGTCCCTTTTATAATATGATGCTGGGTATTATACTTCCTCACTGTTGCAGAAGGGATCCAGAATACCATGTATGGAGGTAATAACGTATAGGGAGGCAAAGATTCGGAAGTTGTGTATGAAAGATATTTCACTTGTACAGATTGCTTGTCAGTGAGTCCTAGGTTTTCAGCAGCAGTAGTATAAATTATTGATTAGACTACAAGTAGTAAACAATCCTGCAATTTTATTTCCATAGTGATGGTGTCTGGGATCCAGAGAAGTGGCATGCATCTTTATATCCGAGTTCAGGAAGAACTTCACCAGTGGAAAGCTTTAAAAAAGACTTGGATTCAGATAGGACTTCTCTTATGCGTAGGATAGTAGGTAAGTGTGTTCTTATAGCACAAGACTCAAAACTGAACATAGGCTGTTGGCAAAACCTGTCCTTTGAGATGACACAAAGGAGACCAAACAAAGTCTCTGAAAATTGTTTGACTGCATGGAATAAGCATCAAGGAATTCTTGGTTGCTCCGACTATAGTCTAGTTTCTGGTATTCTGGTAACTTATCTAAGAACAGACTTAGGGAGCAGTCAGTTATCATATCCTACTATTCTTGGTATGTAAGAGTAAATACATATGGAATAATGCAAGTGCGGGGGACAATTTCCCTGCAATTCAAGACTGAGTACTTAGAAGGTCTGTCGTGGGAAAGCAGGTACTTCCTAGGAGACCACAATGATTCCTCAATATCCAACTGTAAACTTAATTTTTTTCCTTCACACTTCCTGCGGTCTCATCTAGGTTAGCTTTGCAAAAATAAATCATGAGTGTCTTCCCTCAAACTCTTGAGACAGCAGCAAGGCTATGGAACAGAAGGCTATTATACAGATAACTGCTTGTATTAAGACATTGAATTCAATGCTTTTTGTGTGGTCGTTGACTCGTAGATCCAAGAGAACGAGTGAAAGAAGATGACTTGGATGTAGTCTTAAGTCCACAAAGGCGAAGCTTTGGAGGCGGCTGTCATGTAACTGCAGCTATTAGCTCGCGTCGAGCAGGGAGCCCATTAGAAAAGGAGAATGATGGTGTCCGTGTTATTGGTGGCCGTAGGATTGGCAGCGGAAGAATTATCTCTTCTCGTAACTTTGATAAAGACCACCGGGGTGGTGAAAAAGACCTACGTGATTCTAGAGATGCAAGAGACCGAGATCGTGAGAGGGACTACAAAGATAAACGCTTCAGGGTTTGTTCTTTCTTGTCTTGATCGCGTATTAAATCGGAGGTTTTGGATGCTTTGCGCTGAAAGCAATAGGGCAGGTTAACTGCATACAGCAATTAAGTGTTCCACACAAGTAGGCCATTTCTTCTTAAAAGCACCTTTATGGTGTAAAGGGTGCGCACTCAGTGCTTCAAAAACTTAGTTTTCAGTCCTTTGGACAGCTCAACTGGGATGCATCTAAAACTGTGTATGTTACAAACCTTGCCTGTGGTAGACTTAATAGCAAGATACTCAAAAGTCTAATAGTTCATTTGTAGTTCTTGACCTAGCAGTTGTCAGTGAGCATTGTCTTTAACGTCAGCAGATGGAAGCTTTCCATGCTTTCAGGCATTTTTAATTTTTTTAAAAAAGGAGGAACCACTAGCATACTCTCAGGATACAAAACTGAGTTTATACAGGCACTTGCAGACCCATAGCCTGCAGTGTAATGAAGCAGCAATTCAACTGTGATGTTTAAAAGCTTACTGAGCATGCAGAGTGTGCATATAAACCTTAAAGAAAAACAAAACCACAAAACACCCAGAACTGGTGTGAAAAAGTTGTCATTTGCTTTGGAGGTCAGGGAGGAATCTTATGAAACAGCATTTTGTGGTTAATGTTTCTAATATCCCACTTCAGAGGGAATTTGGTGACAGCAAGCGTGTCTTTGGGGAGCGAAGAAGGAATGACTCTTACACTGAAGAGGAACCTGAGTGGTTCTCTGCTGGTCCTACAAGTCAGTCTGAAACCATTGAGCTCACAGGCTTTGATGATAAAATTCTGGAGGAAGATCACAAAGGGAGAAAACGCACAAGGCGACGCACGGCCTCACTAAAGGAAGGTAATGGCAAATTTGACAAAAGCTTTGCTTGTCTGCTGGTATGGCATATTGCTGGATAGAGAGGTGATTGTTACAGATCCAGGCAAGTGTAAGGAGTAATGCAGCTTAGCAACCTTTATCTTAAACTTGCGTAGCTTTTGGTCATCCTGAAGCACAAGATGTAAGGCCTGTGATTGATCTTTCAGATTGTAAATACCTTTTAAGTGATAAAATGCTATTCAGTCAAAAGAAAGACAGGATGGAGAGGTGAGAGGAAAAAGCCTTGTGTGGTGGTTGAATGACATTGGGAATCTGTAGGCTACTAAAAAGGGTCTTGTCCATTTCTGTATCCTGCTGGGTGCTAAGGGCTTGGTTTAAATTAAGCTAATGTTCTGAGGTACTTGAAATATTTTTTCCTTCGAGTAATACTAACATTAGGAACACTGAGCTGGACGTAAAGCTGCCAGTTACATAGCTTTAAGCTGAATTTGGAGCCTGTCTGAATTCGTCTGCAGTCATTGGACTTCAAGTCTATGTTTATTATTACCACTGTAAAAACTGCAGTATAAACTTCTCTGAGGCAAGAGAAAAGATGACTTCTTAATGCTAGAAATTCTGCAGTGGGCAACAAACCTGAAGAGTTCAGCTTTAGTTGTGTATTCACTTAACTAAAATGTAGGACAGTTCCAAGCATACTAGGTTTGTAGTCATGTTACCGCTTTTTTTGCAGCACCCATCCAAGCTTGTTGAGTCTTTACAATGACACGTGCTTTGCTCCTGCTGGAGGAGTAGGAGCAATATTTGTCGTATGTTGACAGTATTAAGAACTCATGTCAAGTACCAGCTTTCAGGGAGTCTGCTCTCTGGGGCACTTAGGAAGAAGACAGGAGCTGCCAAAGGATTCTTGATGGAGGTGGGGGGAGGCAGCAGCTGTGAACTTGCTGTAGTGGCTGTGTCTGTTTGGTGTGACAAAGTCTGACAGGTTCTTTGTGTTTCCTGGCTTGATCAGGATGAAGTTGTTTATGCATGATTCAATGGCAATTCTTACTTTCTTGAAGTAGATAGTCTTAATTACAAACTAGAAGCTCTGTGCTAGGAGTTCTAGTGGGTGCTAGTTCCTGTTGTGGCAGGCTGCAGCCAGCACAATATAACTGATGGAATATGACATGGCTGCGTAGGTTACTTTGGTCCTGTACTTCTAATTCCTAGGCAAATGCGTTGACTGTTAGGCACTGTTCCCACAGGAAAGAATCAAGTTCAGTGACTCAGCAATCCCTTGATTTTTCTTTTTAAGGGATAGAATGCAATGGTGGAGTGGCAGAAGAGGATGAAGTGCAAACTGTCCTTGCCAATGAAACTCCGGCAGATCAAGAAGTTCCTAGGGAAGCCGTTTTACAAGAACCAGCTCCAGGAGAGTTTGACTTCAATGAGTTTTTTAACTTGGATAAAAGTGTTCCTGGCCTGGCTTCGGTGAGGTGTTGGTTTTGTTGTCTTTTTTAAGACTGGCTGTATTGGTGAGAAGCGCTTTTTGCTGCTGCTGCATTGAGTGAAAGCTAAAACTTCTTGCTTTGTGGAAGTTGCTTTACGGAGTGTGTAAGTCTGAGATGAATTTGCAGAGATTTAGCTTTGGAGTGTTAGGATGTTACTTCTGAAGTGTTATCCCTGGGACTGGCTCCATCTCCAAAGAAAATGCATGAGGCGAAGCAGCTGATTATTGTTCCTTTCTTTTGATCATTACTTGGAGACTCAAAATCAGCATCCTAAAAGGATCATCTTTGGAATTATTACGGATATGTTTAGAGGAGATTCACTGTACAAATTTAGCATAGCTGAAAACAACCTCTTGCAGCAAAGTCTGGGAATTGCAGCAAATGGATGTTTTGTGCAAGCTTCCTGGAAGGCAGTAAGCGTGGAGACACCTGATGAACACTGTCTCTGAGATACAGTTGCATTGTTATCGATACCGGTAGTACGGCTGAAAGGATGTATGTCTGAAAGGGTTTGAATCTTTATTACTTAAACCTCTGTGTAGTGGTTAATTCACTATTTAGAACTATTACTACTGAGTTGGAAAAACAAATATAGCCTACTGATTCAGTCAAAAAAAGCATGTTTAACAACGTTATTGATGTGACTGGTAGATACTCTGTGTAGCCCAAGTCATATGTGGGATGCCACTGATACCTAGGAGCTAGTAACAAGACTATGAAGAAAAATACTGGCACTTCCACCGCTGGTTTCTTCCAACAGTGGATTTTTTTACCTCCAGCCATGATTTGATGGGGATTCTGGTAGACCTGTTGGTAGCGTGCGGTTCTTGAACATCTGATCTCTAGAGGGTAGTAGTGGATGGTTGGTGTTCACTGTTTTTAGTCTGAAAGCTGTAACCGATCTGTATCTCGGCATGCTTTTTCCCCTTTACCACAAGAAGGGGTAAGCAGGTCCAGCAAGTACTGACTAAGCATGGGCCTAATTCATAAACTGATGATGTTTCTATTCTGACCCCTCCATTACTAGGAAGAAAAGCTACTATTGACTGTTCTAGATAGTATAACTGATGATAGATAGAATTTGAGTAAAAAGGCTTAGTGTTGTAGAAAGGTAAATTGTGTTTACTGTCAGAATACAAATTAAAAAAAAAAAACCACAACCTGATACACAGCTTAGAAATGTTAAGGTTGAATACTGTCAGAATACAAATTAAAAAAAAAAAAACCACGACCTGATACACAGCTTAGAAATGTTAAGGTTTTAAAAAATAGAATCCTGACCTAGTCTTTAATGTGGAAAAGCTGCTTACATTGAAAAGGTTCATCATACAGTGGCAGTAATTCAACAAATACATAGTGGAGAGTTTGTTCTCCCTATAGAAGATGTAAATGATATGTCTTTAGACTTGACAGCCTGATTTTCAGTATATCTGCAAGATGATGACTCCTTTCAAAAGCAGGGAATTCCCAAGTCGCAAAATATCCACTTCAATAAGTGCCCAATAAACTTCAGTGGGCAGATGTTATAATTTGTCAAAAAAGTGAGTTTCAGACTAGCCAGAGCATATTGTAGTAATCTTTCTCTGTATTGGTGATACACCTGTGACAAGTATTACAGTAATTTGTACATTTCCTTACATAACTGTCATAATTCATGTAACATGCTAGATTCAAACAATCAAAACCAAATGGATAAATACTATCTTGGTTTTGCTGTTGTAAATAGTGTTGAGTGCTCCTTGTTTTGGAGAAAACAGCTTCTCTGTCAGAAGGAAGCTGTTCATTCTCTTGTCTGAAAGTAATCATGCTGCATGGTGAAATGGCATCTGTGCTTACTGAGCAGGCTTTTAACTGGATGCTGTGTTGCAAGATAGGAGAAGCTTTAGTTTGACTTAAATTTTATAATGCACTGTTTTCTAAATACTTGTAATGATTAGCAAAGAAAAACAGTCACTATAAACTGTAGTGACTTCGGACAGACTAACTCTATGAAGTACTGTGTAGTGACCTCAGTCCTGCCTGGAGGGAGAAGGTGCTAGCTGCCAGTACTCTGCTGATGATGCAAACTCCGTTGACTTGAAGAATGCA
>NW_010548107.1:18485-19104 GCF_000687285.1 Phaethon lepturus | reverse complement strand
GAAGGGTCCAGCATGGGAAGCGCAAGCAAGTAGCCCTTAGCTTCTGGCTTTCTCTCCCAGCTGTTGTGGGACGCTCGCAAGTCAGGGAGTGGTCTTTGTGGTTCATACCAGGCACTGTCCTTGGCCAGAACTGGGACTAAAGTGAATCATGACTGCAGAAAATCCAACAGATCAGAGTACTCCTGTCCAGTGATAGGGACCAGCCTTGAGCCATCTGACTGTCAGAATTACTAGTTATAATTTGTTTTAATTCTTGTGGCAAATGCTTCTCAATTTTTGACACATCCACTTCAAAATGGTGTAGTTAATGGTCTTTGGATGCTCTGGTTATATTGTTTCAGTTAGTTTTACTCTGAACAAATACTTGGTATAATTAAAAGATGTATGATGGGTTATGTGAACTGACTACACGAATGTTGCCATATTGGAAGGAAAAAAGCAGTTCAAAGCTTCTAAACTCTGGGAGCAGCATCTAGTTGTCTGTAGCAGGAGAATCTTCGTTGTATAGTAAAGCTTCTCAAAGATGTTGCTGATCTTGCTTCTGTTAAGATTATCTTCTTTTTTTCTTCCCCTCGTAATCTAGATGATAGAGGATGTGCTGGGGGAAGGTTCAGTGTCT
>NW_010548107.1:241-18454 GCF_000687285.1 Phaethon lepturus | reverse complement strand
GGTGGTTTTCTAATCCTAGTCGTTCTGGAAGTCGGTCAAGCAGCTTGAGATCTACACCACATGAGGAACTGGAGAGGCTAGCAGGTAAGAATGTAGGACAATGCAGGGTCAGATTGCCTCCTTCTCCGTTTTGTCCTACTCAATAAGAACATGGCAGATAAAGATTTAGGATCGTGAATTCTCCCACAGTTTAAGCACCTGACGTTCTTTCAGAAGCTCTTAGAGTAAGCTGCTATAAGTTCTTTTTTTAATAAATGTTCTTGTCATGCTTCCTGATGACATTCCAGCTGATCTTGGGCAAAGGGGTGCGAGGCGTTAACTTTTCAGGGACGTATTGAAGTTGGTTACCAGTGTATGTTCATCTTGAGACATTGGGTTGGTAAACTGATGTCGCAGTGCTCCTGGTTTTGCTGTTTCAGGTCTAGAGCAAGCCATTCTCTCCCCTGGCCAGAACTCTGGAAACTACTTTGCTCCTATTCCATTGGAAGACCACTCTGAAAACAAAGTGGACATCCTAGAAATGCTACAGAAAGCCAAAGTGGACTTAAAACCTCTTCTCTCAAGTCTTTCAGCCAACAAGGAAAAACTTAGAGAGAGCAGTAAGTGCCTCTTCAGATATTGTCGAGTTCTTGTGATGCAGTATCTCAAGGCAAGAGGCTTGCCCCGATATTCCACAGATCTTAGCTGGGTCAATATCATCACTGATTCTTTTCATCCTAATCACAGGATGACATCAGGACTCTATCAGACTGCTCTATTGGACAGTAATAATCATAAGTTAAGATGATGCAAGTCTTGATCTGAGTTTCCAGCTTTGTCTATATTTATTTACTTAAGTTTGTCATACTGGAGGCTGGTCATGTCAGCTCTGAAACTCTGTGGCATGTAAACTCCGGCTTTAGCAAAAACTTACACTTTAAGTCATTCTTGCAAGCATCTATAATGGATCACATTGATCCATTAAGTATCAGTATCTAAAAAGATGAAGAGTGGCTTGAGGTTGTCATTTTTTTCAAGTGCATACTGTAAACTTGAACTTCTCAAGACTGTTGCTAGTGCTTGAAGCACAGTGGTCTGTGCTCGCTGTTCAGTGTATTAATTAATTAGCATAGAGCTACAACGTAAGAACAGATTTGTCTTAGTTACGCTAACTTGACTAGAATCACAGGATTCCAGGGAACTTAGCCTGTTGGAATTTACTTTTGCTAGCATCACCTGTTCTAAATGGAGTTCAGGGCTGACTTTAAACTTAATGTTCAAGGGCACCTCCAAGTTGGGGATTTGCATGTTTGGGCCCATAGCATGCCTGGAGGGTACAAAATGCATGTGTTCTTTGAAATCTCAAGGTCTAATTCCGAATTGGTTTAGCTTTGGCAAGCAGCATGTATTGCCACGTAAACTGGACTGAACAAAAAGTAATGTTACTCTGATTTGTTTGAAGTAGCCGGGAAGGAAAGCATCCAAACACTGCAAAAATTCTTACGCATCCAGTCTAGGAGTAGGGAGTGTCAGCTAGTGTGTAGAGAACTTTTTCTTAATTTGACTTAAATAGAATTACTAGTCTTTTCTGTTTTCTGCTTAGTCTGACTTTTCTGCTAAAAGCTTTTTAAACTTAGATCCTCACAAACCGAAGGACGAAGGAGCAAAAAATTGTGGGGAAGCTTCCATTCACTGAAAAGTATCTGATGTGGCTTCTGTATTCCTGTAAAATACTGTACAGTTCTTCAAGCATTGTGGAGTTTTCAAGTCAATTCCTTTCCACCAACATCATATTTTTCCTCATGTTCCATACTGCCTGTCTGCATCATTGTTTTTCTCCACCTTCTTGCCCAACTTTCCAGTAAGTTCTTACTTCTTTGGGCCAACATCTGCTACAGCAACCCATGGCATGCTCCTGTCTTCTTCCTTTTGTCTTCAGGTGTCATACCTTGTGATGTGTGTTAGGTGGTCCATAAAGCACGTCTAGCCTTGAGGTCAGGCACCGATAGATATAGATGCATACACAGGAAAAAAGTACTGCTTAATATAACACTTGTACCTTAGTCTGGTAATGCCAGTGCAATCTTTATAGTGGCTTTAATTTCTGAGCAAAAAATCTACTTCAAACTTTATGCACACCAAACTAAGTGTGTAACTGAGTCTCTGAAGTATCTAAATTTTCCAGGTATGTATTCTCTCTACTTATGATAGCTTCAGGCAATTTGTCATCGATTACACTGTGGCTGTGTAAGACCATCTGGTCTCCTGGAGTATAAGATAAATGGAACTTCCCTAATTGAAAAAGGACAAACTCAGTTGTCAGATGAATATTCTCTATTAAAAGCAGGTGAAGTCATAAAATGTAGTACAACATGTCTTGCAGGATGAAGGAAAGCTAGTGGGAACTTACCAGTTAAGCCTAAACGGGTTCTTGTGGAGTCTTGCATGCGTGTAGCTGCGCATGGCAATACTCCTAATTTGGATATTAGAATATTGGTCTAAGCACGGGTCAGACATGGTTTGACAGCTACTATGAATATCAGAAGATAAGTTTTTGGCTGTTCCTTGTTTTCAGGCGATGTGTATTCAGCACCTGCACAAGAATTATTAGCTCACTTGTAAACAGAGAACCATGGTTTACCGGTATTTCTTCTGTATTTCTCAGCACATTCAGGAGTTGTACTTTCAGTGGAAGAAGTTGAAGCTGGGCTAAAGGGCCTGAAAGTGGATCAGGAGGGGAAGATTGCTACTCCATTTATGGCTGAGCAAATGGAGGAAGCACTGAATGTCACTGGCTCCAGACACATCAAGAAAGATGGAGATATGACTGCATTTAACAAACTAGTCAGCAGTATGAAGGCAAGTGGAACTCTACCTTCACAGCCCAAAGTCAACGTAAGTAGCAGACACCTGGCTTTTGAACTGTGCAAGACATGAGTTATGAACTGAAATCCTGTACACGACCCTTCTGATAACATGTGAGCAGTGACTGGATACAGCAGCATGGTATTAAATATAGGCTTACAATTAGAATATGGTTGCTTGGATGGGGAAATAAGGGAGGTGCTTTGGTCATTTTTCCCTAGCCAAAGTAACTAAAAGTGGGGATTTTCTTAGTTCAGAAATCACATGGTTGATTTCATGTTAAGTTTCTGAAAGCCCCAGAACTCTAATACTATGTGAGAAGTCTAATAATTGCCACTGTGAAAGTGGACCTATGCGAATATCTAATCCAACTGATTAGTATCTGCACTTGAAGACTGTAAGTACTTGCCCCAAAAAAGATCCTGTATGATGAAAAGGCAGAATCCTCTACCACAGAGGACATTTTGATTAGTGTCTTAAGATTCTTCTATGCTTGAACTCATCATGTCTGAACCTTACTTAATGAAAACAAATACATCTGTAGAAAAGGTACTGTCTATATAACAGACATCATCAGTCCACTCTTTATGGAAGACTCACCAGTGTTAGTTTAATGGTTGCCTTAGTGCTGCTGTTAAAAGGCATCTCTGATAAAACGCTTGTAGTGTGTGTACAGCTAACACCTGTCTGAAGCTCAGATGTCTTGCTTTAGCGGCTTTTCATTTTAAGAGGTATGTCGGTGCACAATCTAATACTTTAAACTTGGATTTTAAAATCGTTTGTACTAAGATAAAACTAAACTGAATATTTGTTAGCTGAAAGATTAATATTAAACAACAGATGATACTAAGCTTTAGACTGGAAGAGGTTGTAGTATGAAATTTCATCCTGCTGTTAACTGCCTAAACAGTATGCTTGACCCAAAGCTATCCATAACTACTTCTGGCACCATAAAATACTTGAGTAAGTCTAAAACATCTGGTTTTCTTGCTAAACTATACCCAAGGACTTTTAGCCTCATCCCACTTAGCTAAAAGATAGTGAAGAATGTAAATTGGCCCTGTGAAGAATTTGCAGACTGATTTCACACTTAAATTGAGACTTTAATTTCTGGCTGTCCCTTTACGTTTACTTGTAATTGTAATGCGTAGCAGAATATCTGAAGTAATTTCTCTAATATACGAATGCTTTTCAATTTGTGCATAGTTTCAGTTGATCACTTAGCTCAATGTTTCATCTCCAGTTTATACAATTATATAAAACTCATATATCTTAATCAAACTTTAAGGCACATTGAACTTAATGTGTATGCAGTCTAGCACTAGGCACTTTCTTAGCTAGGGAATATCTGTGAGCCAGCTCAGCCCTTAACTTTGCTTGACTTTTATTTGGCTGGTTCTATGTCATTCTAACAGAACAGGCTGAAGTGATTTCTGTTACTGAGACAAATGTGGATTGTCTCTTAATGAGTTTGATGTTTATTGTATCTAACTTACAATGTTTTAATTTTCTTAGCAGAGCCTTGAGAGCCACTTAATGTCACCTCCAGAGATGCCAGGTCAGCCTCTATCGAAGAACATCTTGCAGGTATTTCTTATTGGGGGGAAAGTACCTAAAAGCATATCCCCATTGGGAAAGGAAAAATTATTTGAAAATAAGACAGTTAAGGCAAATATGGGATCAGTACTCAGACATGACTCCATAGAGAGGAAAGAGAACTAGTCACTAGTTTGGTTTACTTAGAAATTTGTCTTGTCATGCTATTTCCCGTGATTGCCACCTGAAAATTAAAAACCCGGCTAAGTGCCTAATTCTAAGGACAATCCAGAATTGGTGTAGCTAGTTGCGTAAGTCCACCTTGTCTCTTAACTTGCTATAAGTGGTGTAGCCTGTAGTGTAGTAAAATGAGCTCACTTGTATAAATTGATCATATTCTGAACATTCTTTCATTACGTATTCTTAGGAACTTCTTGGTCCACCCATTACCAGACCTGCTTCATCAAATGTCCTAAGTGGCCTGATAGGTGGTTTGGAACCTGCAGCCTCTTTACTGACACAAAGAGCACCTTCTCCCCCTATTCCACCTGTGTTTCCAACTCGAGCTGCTTCTGCAGATTACCTGCGTCATAGAATATCTTCACCCATTGGTGAGACTGGTTGCAAAACATTTTTTTTTTCTTGAGTTTGTTTTAAAGAATGCTTTACAGAACAATAAAAACCTCCTGGCAGTTGGTGGACAACTAGGTCAGTGTCTGCCTCTTGAGTGCAAGATGCCTTTTTACTTACTAGTCTGTGATGTTAAATTAATCCCCCCAAAATGTAGATGTCTGTGACAGATCGGCTAGACCTCTTGGTAAATTCTGGTATGGAGTAATGTGCTCGCCTACTGTATAAGAAGGTAATTTTCAGGGACTACTTGGCCATTTGTATTGCAAAACACTACCTGTAGCTCTCCAGCCTAGTGACAAGGAAGAGACATAGCTCTGTGTAGACTTAAGGGATGAGCTGACAGTCCTCACAAGGAATTCTTAATTCATGTTGAATTGTTTAACTTGGGGATGTATATTGTCTATACTGAAAGAAACTTGGTTCTTTTAAATACCACTGTTGAATTTTTTTTTTTTAGGTTTTGGACAAGGTTCTCAGCAATTGCTTGGTGATCCATTTCCAGGTGTAAGGAAGCCCATGAGTCCAGTTGCTGCACAGGTTAGATTAAGTGCTTTTTGCTTAATGTGTATTCATCTCTTTTTATATTGTATAGTTTAGAAATAACTTGTGGAAACGCATACTTAGCTGTTAGTCAGATGTCTATGTTTAAGTTCAGTCTGAGTGTGAGGATGCAAAGTCTGATTTTAGTACAGTCTCGAAACCTCATTGGCCATTGGACCCAGCTTAGAGTACGTTAAGTACGACATTTTTTTGAAACTTCTATTGTCTGTCATTAAACTGGATGGCTGTTGGTGGGCAGATACTTTGAAGACATTAGTATCTATAGCAGTAAATCTTCAGTATCTTAATCAAAGTTTGCATTTGGTTGTGGTTTTTTTGTGTGTTTTTTATACGACTACTTCAGATGAGTCCCTTGGAAATACAGCAAGCTGCTTTAGAGGGACTAGCATTACCACATGAATTAGCCATACAGGCAGCAAACTTCTATCAGCATGGCTTTGGTAAACCACAAATGGACAAAAGCAGAGATGGCTACAGAAACAGGTAAGTATCTGACTGCAAAATTTAAAGGGTATCACTGTAAACTGATTTTTAGCATGAGTATTGTCTTCTGCTAGATATTAGTACTAGTCACTCAAGCCTGTATTGGTTCTTGGCAGTCCTGCCTTTCTTTCTGTGCCGAGAGTAGAGCTGCTCCTTCCTAACTGCCTCTCTGTTAACAGGCAGCAGCGAGTGACTAAATCACCTGCACCAGGTCACAGAGGGAATGCATCTTCTCCAGCCCCTACAGCATCTATTACTAGCATGGTCAGTACCTAACATATAATGATTGCAGGAAAATCTGTAAAAGTGTCTGCAGTAACTAGATTATAGCAGTTGTAATCGATGGGCAAAAGGGAGGCCATAGGAGTTGATCACATTCACGTTGTATCGGTGATCACGTGATACAAGAATGAATTACACTTCATACTTAGCTGAATGTCTTCACTTTGGAAAACAGCCTTTTCTGACCACTATCTTATCTAAAACTGAAGAAGCACTGTTAATACTACCTTGACCTGGTCTTCTGAAACCAAAGGAAGACAACTATGAAAACTCGGGCCCTCATATTTTGGTACATAGGTTTTCAGAAGACAAGTGCTGAAAGCCATTAGCTGCTTCAGAGAATTCTGGTCTTTGGGTATGAAGTGACTGACCTAAGAGTCTGTAGGTTGAATACTACCTAGGAGCTTCAGGGTCACTTTGAAATAAAATCTTAAAGCCAAGCTGTTGCCTCACTGCCTTGAGTACTGTGTAGAATATTGCTTTGATCTAAATTTTCCAATTAATCAGTCAAGTACTCGCAGCTCAGGACTAAGACTATCAGCCGATAAATCAAACAAGGACTTTTGTTTGTATACCAAATGAGCGGCTTCCACAGGTGCTATGTAACTTTGGGGGAAAAAATATGAATGAGGTAGTAGTCTTCTGCAGATCCATCAGCCCTGAGTTAATACAGATAACGTAGCTCTGTAGGAACTCCTGCTGAGCTGTTCTTCCGAACCAGTAGCAAAGAGGGAAGAGCTATAATTTAAAATACAGCTCAGGTATTTTGTTTCAAGCTTATTAAGGTACACTTAACTTTGAGAACGTCTGCTGGTTTTAATAAAGGTACCAGACTTTCACAAAAGCTAAAGAGAAGTGCTTAAACTATAGAATAAAGCTATGAAATGAGGAAGTAAACCCATAGGCACACAGTGGCTGACTGAAAAGAGCTTTAAATGGAAAGGATGTGCTAGAATAGGTGTCCACCCACAACTAAAGATGGTTTGGCCTAGATAATCAGCACTGAGTAAGGCTCTGCTGCTTACTATGTTCTCTGCAGCTGTCTCCTTCCTTTACGCCTACCTCGGTGATTCGCAAGATGTATGAGAGCAAGGAAAAAAGCAAAGAGGAGCCAGTTCCTGGGAAAGTGAAAGTCCATGATGGTAAAGATGAAAATCAGAGGCCAAATGAAGGTATTGTAATGGCTTTAAAATAACACACACACAAGAGATTTGGAATAGAATCAAAGATCTTCAGCGCATAATAAGCCTAGGCTAACTTTAGACATTCCTGATTTGCAGAAACAAGGAGAGTGTAGAAATAAATGAGCCTGTAATAAAAGGAAGGATTAGAACTATGGAGGGGATATGCTTTCAAGTGTGGTCTTCCAGCAGTGCTGGGTTTAGATCTGGTTTTTTCCTTATCTGTCAGTTTGTGAGCAATAGTGATGCTAAGAGGCCTGGACCAAAACTGTTTCTTCACAAGTGGTCTTGATGAATAAGCATATTAGCAATAATGCTTCTGTATTTCTCTATACCAGTAATTGAATACAAGCAACTTACAGCCCTCTCGAGACACCTTAACTGAACTATCAAAGCTGAGACCAGTTAAGCTCTTTTTAAATGTAGCAGATGAAGGAAGCATTTTGTCACTGTAACTGATTTAAAAGGAAATGCTTGCTACCAACTGCCTGACCCAGTAAGACTAACATGCCTAATTGCCATGGCACTGTACTTTGGTACTGGTAACTACAGGGGTAGCTTGTGGTTCCTATTACACAGTTGACTCTCTTCCTTTTAGCAACTATTACTGCTACCTCAGCTGCAAAGATATTTTAGGCCTTGTCTAAGTGATCTAGATGGTCTGTGGAAGTAGCTTCTTGAGGTGCTTTGGTGTTCCAAATCTTGCGAAGCGGATGTCAGACATAGAAGGCTGCTGCTAACCCCCAGACACATCTAAACTGAAAAACCACTTCAGGCTAGATTTCTGGCACAACTCCAAATCATGATCTTGTCTAGGGAGGATCCCTGGTACCTCCTGTCTGTCTCCTTTGGGACTGATTCATCCGTGCTGCCAGTTGAAAATTTCTAAGAAAAAATAAAAATAAGAATTAAAGGTGGAGTTACTGCTGATTGTGACCTAATTTGAGCTTGCTGTCAAGGGATTTCTGTGGAATATATTTCTTCTCATTACTGTTTCAAAGTAATTTGGCCAAAAGCATACAGGAAAGACAGAGGCTTGCTATGAAATATGTATGACTAAAGTTCAGCTAGTCCTGGAACCTGGCTATCAAATCCAGTTACTAGCTTTAATTTTCATTAGTGTAATCTCTAGCTGTGGTCGATAATAGTTGTATTCAATTCTAGCTACAGATAACCTACTGTCTAGTTCTGTGGAGAATGCAGATCAAGAAACTTTGCCCACCTTAGGTACCAAACTACCTGCACTGCAACGCTCTGCATGTTCCACACCTCTTACCCAAGCAAATCGTTGCACCAAAGAGCAAGACTACAGGCCTAAATCAACTGGTAGAAAGACTCCTACAATGGCCTCCCCAGTACCAGGAGGCCCTTTTCTTCGTCCTGTTCATCAAGTACCCCTTGTTCCCCATGTACCAATTGTACGACCTGCTCATCAACTGCATCCAGGATTGGTCCAGAGAATGCTGGCACAGGGGGTTCATCCACAACATCTTCCTCTGCTGCAAGCAGGTAATCCATACTGTTTTCCCTTAAGTTAATGCATGTTCTCTATAAGACTGACTTTGTGTTAAGACCAGCATGAACTGATACTCATTACTGGTAATGTTTATTGCATCAAAACTTACCTTTTAAAACCAAGCAATAAATTCCAAACCATCTAAATACATAAACGTTTGTTTTGCTTTAAGCTCCTTTATGCTTATTAGGTAAGAAGTTTCCTCGCTCTTGTTCAACAGGTATGCTTCCTCCTGGAGTGGACCTGTCTCACTTGCAGGGAATATCTGCTCCCATCCTTGGCCAACCTTTTTATCCACTCCCAACAGCCAGCCATCACATCTTAAACCCACGGTCTGGGACACCTTTGCAGCTAGCGATGATGCAACAGCAACTACAGCGATCAGGTAGGCTAAAAATTAAAACAGGAGCGTGAGTTTTGGGACATTGACTAGCCTGCTCCAGGTACCGTACTTGTTGGCCCGTTTTGGTATACTGGGCTAACAGGAAGCTACTTTGCTGAATATCTAAATTACCATTGCTAATCTTGTGTGGACATGGGGGCAGTTTTGGCCCCTGCAGGCTCTTATGCCAGAAGGAAGTCCAAGTGAAGCGTTCAGTTTCAGGATATATGTTGCTACTGAAAGATCCTGCCCCTTGCAGCATGTGTGCAGTCTTTGCTTCCTTGCTGGGTCAGAGGGGCCACCCACCTGTCTCGCATAAAATTCTATTTGATGCTGGCCTTCCAGATAAAACCTACATGCTGCTGTGTCCAGAGCTGGCAGTGTCAGGCAGTTTATGGGAGTGCTAACAAGAGAATAAACATGTGGGGTCTGATTTCCCAGGGCTAGTAAAATGGGTGGGCTAGTAAAATGGGTAAAAGCCACATTCGGCTCATGTACCTTATCAGGTGATTGCTCTAGGGCGCATCTTGGTGTTGGGTGAATGTATTACTCCACCTCTAACAGCTTTACATTTCACAGGCACTGGAGCACAGGGATCACCTGCTGGTGCACAAACAACCCCTCAAAATGTGCTGTCTCGGACTGGATTATCGCACGGGCACACACAGCTTGACCATCGCCCCAGCCAGAGAAGTGGCTCTCCCATTGGCCTTGCAAAATGGTTTGGTTCAGATGTCTTGCAGCAGCCTCTCCCTTCCATGCCATCCAAAGTCATCAGTGTAGATGAACTGGAATACCGGCAGTGAACAGTGACCACTGGGTGGGACACTTGTGATTCTTTAGACTGGATAAAAATGTCCATAGTCAGGACTTCACCTCTGTTTGTTTTTTGGGGCTTTTATTTTTAGCACTCTGTGCAAAATTTCTTTTTGAGAGACTAAAGCACATGGCACCTGTCCTGGTCTCATGTCTGCATCAAGATTAAAGGATCCATTATGGCTTGAATAGTGAAGCCTGAAGAAATTTAGATGCAAGACAAAGCCAGTTTAATCCTGGAAGTGTCTATTTTTTGTTTTTGTAAGATATGTGAATGAAGTGCTGATATACTCTAGTGTAGAGGTAGCAGCTATGGATTCCTCCTGCAGAAAACTAAATGTATAGACCCTTGTGTACAGACTTTTGTGTATAAACAATCTTTTGTATATATACACATAGAATAGCCTTTTTGAATCTATACAGCTGTACATAAGAGTAGCTGGTAACAGTTGAGCTTTAGTTGTGCCTATGGTTTGGATCTTTCTCCATTGTACATGTGGGACTTTCTTTAAGATTAAAGTTGCATATCCTAAGTGTGAGTGAACAGGATAAAGTTGCTTTGCCTTTTCTTGCTGCTCATCTCCTAGGTCTCCCTCTCATTCTTCTGTCATGTACTGTGTACTCAGTGTAGCTAAAGTGTCAAAGTGAAAAGCCCACATCTTGCTACCTGTATAAGAAAGGTCCGATTCCTTGTGTTTATGACTCTTGCCATCAAATGAGAATTGCTTAGTCTTCAGCCTTGAGGATGGGACCCGGTACAGCAATGATAAAGCCAGATCTTCAGTCTGCGATGAGACTGTAGGTACCTACTGGTCATAGTTCTTTCAAGAGGGCTGGTGCTGGTCCTTGTTTAGTGGCAGTATTTTCCTTGTTTTAATCTTTCAAACCAGTTACTAAAGGTCATCAAAATGGAGCCTTTAAATCCTCACCCTTCAACTCCTCAGTCATAGCTGTGGTATGTTCTATACTGCCTTTAGTTCTATTTATAGAAGGGAGTCCCAAGAACTGTCCGAAATCTAGTGTACGTCTACCGATGCTATTACTGTGAAACTTGCCTTTGGTCTTGTTCTGTGGCTTGAAAGGGGGAGGATGGGGTAGTTTTGTGATCTTACTATGTATATTTGGTTTTAAAATACTATGTTCCTTTTAAGCCTGTTTCACTTTTCTGAATAGTGTTCTCTTCCATCCTTCTACTGCATGGCTCCTCACTTCACTTTCTCACTTGTGTTGAGTCTAGTACTACTGTCATGTCCTCTAGCTAGCTTAGGCCATTGTGCTCTTTTAAAAAAGGTGAAAGCAAAACCAGAATTCTCTCGGACTTGCTCTTTCTTAGGTCTCACTGGATGCAAAACCAGCAGCAGAAAAAAAAAAAAAAATCACTTGACTGTATTATAACAATTGCCAGCATGCTGTGGTGGGTTTGTTTCAGTCCAGCAGAGATGTTGTTGTACAGAAATAGCAAGCTGAAATCTCCAGTGTGGAATCTGGGGGGGTCACGCATACTTCCAGTGGTTGTTCCTAAAACAATCTGTGTAAAACATGCAATCACCAGCTTGTCCTTGTAAGATTGTTTTCATACTTTTTTAACTTGACACTTTCCCAGTAACATTCTGTAAATAAAGTTGATTCTACCAGCTGTCTGTATCAACTGCTCTCGACCTAAACTATAATGTCAGTATATTGGTTAATTTTTAGTATTGTTCTTGTGTGTAAGCTAGAACCTCAGTTTGAGCTGAATCTGCAGAAAATGTAAACTATCTTCCATTTAGGAGAGAAGAACAGTTGGTTTTGATGAAGGTAACTGGCCTCAGCAAATATGTACAGTGGAATAGCTGCATTTAAATGATACTCCTCTTGGCTGATAACGTAACAGCAGTAGCCTTTTTAAAGTTGGGTTTGAGCAGCCATGGTTAAGTGCAAGGAATGAGATTCCAGTGTACTAAAAGCACTCATAAAACTAACCAGCTCTCAGGAAAGGGTGAATGAGGTTCACTGCTTGTAGCTTTGCCTCTGCCCCCTTCCAGTCATGGCTGATAACCCCAGCACAGCTGTAGTCATTAGTTCACTTATACACTAAGGAATCTACTTAGAAGCTTAGGAAAAATATTAGGGAAAGTGCTGAAGAATAGAATTGAGGCTTGAATGCTTTCTTACCAAGCTGAGTAGTAACTACTGGTGTGAGGATTTAGTGATTGAACAGGTGTCTGAAATCACTGTACTTCTCTTTCTATATGCATAATGACATGAGAAGGAGCAGTTCTGACGCTTCAGGAAACACCTCTACTGCCTTGCTGTAGAAAAGCAAGTGCTAGAGGCTAACATTTGATCAAGCTTTTTGCTCATCTTAAGCCTCTTTAACTTTATTCATATATACTAAAAAGTAACAGAACCACTGCTTTTAGAGCAGCCTACTTCTCTTGTGGCTTACTTGACTTTTCTAAACTAAGCAGGAAATTCTTTTAAGAAAACTTAAAAGGCTTCCAGTCACACAGTAGAACACAAGCATCTAGTTTACTTTTACCAGTATAAACAACTGAAAAAGTGACTGCTCATGAGCAGAACCTACCATGTTCAACTGCAGGACTATTAATAGCCTTGAAGCATTCACATTTTAGATAAAGGCAACTGGAGCTAGAACTCTGTGTCCTCTAGCACAGATTCATAAGGTACTGTTCTCCAGCCTCTGGTTTTCATGTTTTGGTCTAATCCAGCATAAAATAATTCCTGATGCATGAACTTTTTTTACAATTTGGAAAGACAAAGTATGTGCAGGAGAAAATCATCCCAGGCATCAAAGCTTGCCCTTGTGAAAGTCACTCAACATGAGTTTCTCATCTGCAAGCTCTGCCAGAATGGGATGTCACAGTACAAGTTGGCCAGAAACTGGTTTTGCCATGCAGTTAGTTACTACCATAAAAAAAACAATACCCATTTGCTATAGATTTGATAGAAAAGGCCTGTTCTTTGTCACTTACAACTAATGACAAATTTTAGGCACAGTGGCAAACCATGTGAGAACAACTTTATTTCTTCACAATCTGAATAACATCTTCATCTTCAAGAGTATGGTCTTTACCAACTTTTTGAGGGTTGTGTTTAACAGATGAACCCCAGACCAATGCACTGAAGGGAGAAGAAAAATCAAATTTAAAATGCTGAGAAGTATAATGTGCAAACAGTAGAACAGTAGCTATTTCTGTCACAAAGCTAATACAGACAGCAATGCTTAAGAGCTATTTTTATGCTCCTGCAAGTACCTGGATGAGTGGTCTCTGTGAACCACAGTACAAGCAGATCAAAACAAAGTATGAAGTCATCCAAAATACTTGTGCATACAGGACAATGGCCCATAATGCTGCATCAAGTGCTACTTTCAAATACAAAGAAAAACATTTTCCCCAGAGAGGAAATTTATCCAGGAAAGAGCATAGGAACATCAAATACAGTAATTTAAGTATTAGGCTTAATTGTCATAGGGAGATCTATTCCATTCAACATCCCCCCCCCAAATCCAGTTTTCCCTTCTAGTTTACAAGAGAATGAAAGAGTATGCCAGGAGGCAGATTATTTTCTATTCTCTATATTCTTTTACAATCATACTTACTATTTAAAGTCTTTAATGAGATTTTTGTGAATCTTCATGCAAAAATCCTCCACTGTCGTCTTGCAGTAAGGTAGTACCACAGGAGAGGTGTAGTCTGGGAGCTGCCCTTTAGGTTTGGTGTAGCTGCAACACAGATGGAACAGCTGGTCAGTACCAAAACTTCCCCATCTCTTTCAACCCATTGTGAAATTTCATAGGGTATTCGCACTGCCATCCTAGCCGCTTGTGCCCAGTTCCACTATTTCAGTGGCAACAACAGATATTCTGCAAATAGTCTGGTGTTCCTAAACTGAAAATGCATCTGGGTAGCCAATGGCTGCAGCAGGTTCTCCCTTGTAACTGCCACCATTTATCACTAGTGAACTTTCTGTAGTTGCTTTAAAGAAGATGGAACAGGAATAGTTGATGGAAAAGAACATCTGCAGTATTACGGTTCTGATCTGTGATTTTTTTCCTGGGAAAAACTCAATGTATATTAGGAAAAAAACTGACAAAGTCTATAGCCCACATACCTAGGCATACTAAATCCCTTTTTACAATAGACTGTATATTATCACAAAAAGATACACTTTTAAAAGACGACATTTACTGCATTATGAGTATTAATAATTCATTTATAAATTAATCCAAAGAAATGCATTAGTAGTATGAGGTGAACCTGTAATAATTTATAGTAAAAATATCTGGAAGGCTAGATGAAGGACTAAATTCTGTTCTGTTAAGGGAGCTGAATGCATGTCACTCATGACAGACTGAAAAGAGGTACCTCTGAAATTCATAACTTTGCACTATATTTGACCAGAAGTCCATTTTCAGGAATTTTTAAAACCTTTTTGTGAACTTGATCTCACACGGTTCCCATTTAATTCCCCTACAAGAAGTTCAAAACACAGCACTTTTGACTATTAGGAAACTGTCCATCACGCAACAGACAAGAGAGGAACAATCTCTGATTTACAGCGTAAACTTATTTCAGTGACAAGAGACATCATCATTTGAAAGCTAGGGTTCTATGCTAGTAGAAAACCATTATAAAATAATCATCATTCATCCACTCTTGAGCCTTACACTTAACTCCACAGAAGGCAGCAATTGTGACTCACATTCGTACTAGCTTCAAGTAGTCCCAAATTTTCTCCAGCAGATCATCAAAGTTCCAGCGGTGATGAGCAGATATTGGTACACAGTGGGGTACTTTGTAAATAATATCTAGTTCCTCAATGGAAATCTGGTCAATTTTATTTAGGACGTAAATGCATGGGATGTAAACCCTGCAAAGAGAAGGAAATACCATTACAGCAGCCTAGCAGCAATACACTGCCACCTTCAAAAAAGCTTCATTTTTTAAAAGGACACCAAGGTGCTAAACAGCACTTGCTGATACCACACCGCTAGCTTCTGTGGGAAGAAAACCTCAGAGACAATTCTTTTATTTTGAATATAAATATAAATCGCAAGTATGCCAAAGCCAGGGTCCCAACAGTACCTGTTCCCTTCAACAACGTCAATTAGGTCATCAGCAGTGGCGTCGCTGCGCAGTGTGACATCAGCATTGTGAATTTTATACTCTGCTAAGATGCTCTTCACTGTTTCGGTATCCAGTTCGCTCTGGGGACACTGAATATAGACACAGTATTAAGGAATGGAAGAGTTTACAGTCAAATCAAGTATTACAATTAATATTGCTATCACCTAGCAATCGCTGCATACAGGTTACTAAAAATAATAGCTGCATTGATAAGTTATTGGCTATGATTTTACCATAGTTAGCCCCAGGAGAGGAAAAAAAAGATTTAAATCATGACAGCTTTATTTAATTTTTTTTTATTTATTTAATGCCACTGATAGCTGCAATCAGACATTTCAAAAGTAATGTTTCCTGTCCATCTAGGCCCAGTTTCACCACAAACCTGCGTATCTACTGGTTCAGTGCCTAGACAGCAGAAAGCTACATGTTAGGTCCCTAGATCCCAGAGCACAGTTCTAATTTTTGGTATCTCTGGCTATTTCTATGTTTTTAAAGATTCAGTGGTAAATGGAAAATAAGGAGTAGTCCAGGTTGCAAGGCCTAGAACTCTGAGCTTTCTTCTCCAGAAGAATGCTGTAGTCACCAAGCAGGGGGCAGTTTTTGCAAACTCTCCTTTGGGCATCAGAACCTGTAATAGTTGGAAAGCAACAAAGCCTCTGATTTGGGGGTGGGGAGGTGGTCAGGCTCCTAGGGTAGGCACGGATGGCCTCCAAGAAAACTAACTGACTACGACACAGTAGAGCAGTTCAGCTTCTAAAGAACTCATAGCACAGGAATGGTCTCAGGCATACCATTAATTGCAAATGCCTCTTTCTTCAAGCAATTTTTTTTTTTTTTATTTTGGTTAAAGAAAACTTCCAACTTACTGTGGCTGTAAGGTTAATGCCTCCTTTATCCTTTTTTTTAAAGCCAATATTGGGGGGCTTACTATTCAGACGAATTCCAAATCCTTCCAGTTCATTCTCAATGATTTTCTTGTGACCAAGGGGTTTCAGCACATCCAGAACAATCAGAATGAGATTACAGGTTCGAGCAACTAACGATTGGAAAAAGAAAATCATCCCTCAAAAAAGTATGCTCACACATCTGAGACAAAACAACACAAAACATGGCTCAGTGGACCGATGACAATATGAAACCCCTGAAGGCCAGTACACGTTCGTTTTTAAATTCCAATAGAAGACTGAAGTTTGTAGTGCTGGCCAAGCATCACCGATAGACGGATCCTTACATGTTATAAGAATCACAGAGGCTGGAAAAATCTTCCTTCCTCTGTACCTTCAGACCCCAGAATGACAGCTAGGTAAAGAAAACACGCAGCCTTATTTAATATGGGATCACATCTGCCTTCAAAATCAGTAATATACTTTTGCTGCAGTATCAATGCAGAGCCCAAACTCAGCAAATGCATAAAGCCAGAACTGAAAACACAACAAAATTAAAATGGCTACTGCTTCACATCAGGCAGCTCAATTCCAGCATACAATTCAGCTTTTTAAAGACATTAGAAACAGTGATTCAACCCTACACTCTCGTAAGTGGTACGAACTGAACCAGTGATAGGACGCTGCCTCCAGCTCTAATATACTCACCTGCAATGACTTGCCGTCCTCTGCCTTTACCGTCCTTAGCACCTTCAATAATTCCTGGGAGATCAAGTAGCTATTTGTTCAAAGGAAGGAAAGTAACTCATGAGAAAAATACTTTTCTTCATGGAGAAAATAAATCCTACTTTTACCTTTCTCCTAAACCAGCTGACTCTACTGCAAATCTGAATAGAATATGGCAAAATTGTTTCCCCTTTGATTCTTACATATTGTATTATCTCTGGTGCTCTACTGGTATAATGGAACAGATCGTCTCATACAGAATATGAGAATTACCCCAGGAACCCCAGAGAAAAGTGAAAAGCATGGTAAAATCAGTACTTCACTGTAACATTTCCTGTGTATTCTCAAGCACTTCTACATGTCACTTCTAACCTGCTAATGTCAGGCTAGACCATTCAGCCGTAACATCATTGCATCTATATATATCATCTTGCCCTCACAGACAGAAAAAGATCTCACCTGTATCTTTGCCCCTTTGTATCTAATGACTCCAGGCACAGTAGTTAGTGTAGTGAACTCATATGCTGCCACTTCAGAGTATACACCAGCAAGATTACTTAGAAGAGTAGATTTCCCCACTGATGGAAAACCCACAAACCCAATTCGGGCATCACCTGTCTTTGCAACGTCAAAGCCTGCAAATAAGGAGCAAAAATATTCATTTAAACGTGGACATTTTTTATCTTCAAAGGTTCTGGACAGCAGTCACACTTTTACTTTTAATATTGCCTGAGTAAAAGCTAGGTAAGTTTCCCTAAAAAGAGGATGAGAGTATGAAACAGAGTTCATAATGCGTATTGCCTTGTACCACTTTGTCTGTGTAACACTCCCTGGCATGTACCCGTCAATAAAGTGTAGGCTGCAAGGCTTCCCAGTGAGCTATACTTGGCTTGGGCGTAGGTGGAGCATTCCCTCTAAGCACTACAGCTCACACAATTCACACCTTTATATATAAAAATAGGGGTCTGCTGCAAGATGCTTCTTCACGTAAAAGCCCTAAGACTTCTGCAAAGATAAGATTATATTAGCCAAAACACAGAAGTCCCTTCACTTGCGATTCAGCAAAGGCTCCACGCCAAAGCCCTAGCAAATGCCACAAACCACGGCTAAGGGCCTGTACTGGGAAGGACAAGAGAGGGGAAAAGATTGCTCCGATTTATTCAGCAGACAGTCTGACACGATTTAAGCGGACAAGAGCCGCTCGACCGATTTCCGTCACACACCCCGCACTTCAGCA
>NW_010548107.1:0-208 GCF_000687285.1 Phaethon lepturus | reverse complement strand
TCGCCGGAGGCCGCCGAGCCGGCCGGAGCCTCCCCGCAGAACAACGCCCCTTCTCCGGGGCCGCCGCCGCCGCCTCCCTTGGGGGTGATGAGCTCCCGGCGTAGCTTGGCTAAGCGGGCCTTCAGCAGCCCCAGGTGGTGAGCCGTGGCCTTGTTCTTCTGCGTCCGGGCCATCTGCAAGAGCACGGAACCGAGGACTCACCACCGGG
>NW_010548106.1:75682-90454 GCF_000687285.1 Phaethon lepturus | reverse complement strand
AGGGACTGGGGGCCCTCGGGGGCCTCAGGCGCTCTGAACGAGGCCTGGGGCGGCCGTTGCCTCGCTGGTGTCATTAAACGGCAACTGCTCAGCTTGGGGAGGGCTCGTTGATGTTAGGGTCACACACACCAGCTCTCGGGCCCTGTGGGGCAGCTCTGCCCTCCATCGCTGCGTTCTTCACTCACCATGACGCTTGAGGGCTGCTGGCGTGGCACAAAAAGTTGATCTAGTTGATCTAGCAACCTGATCTAGTGGAAGATGACCCTGCTTGCTTGTAGAGGGGTTGGACTAGATGACCTTTAAAGGTCCCTTCCAACCCAAAGATTCTATGATTTTGGGGGACGGATGGTCTGTTGCCCCAAGTAATCATTTCCCTTGGTAAAATACTTTGGTGCAACTCTCTGCCAAGCTGCCCTCAGGTTAGCTTTCCCTCGACCCTGAGCAAGGGCAGGCCCCAGAGTGAGGTGAGAGGTGCAGGGCCTGGGCCAGAGTCCACGGGGAGGTCAGAAGCACTTGTGTTAAGTTGTGGTTTTTCTGGTGAAAAGCATCAGCCTTGTCCAAGGCGTTAAGGCGTCCTTCTGCACAAGGTGATGAGCTGAGTGGTGTCCGGCCCTGCCTGCTCTAGAAAGGGAAACTAACTGCCTGATGGTTTGTTTGCTTCCCCACAGCGCTGCATCTGTCCCTAGTGTTTTCCCAAGAGCATGGCTTACTCGTCTTTATCCACAGATCCCTCGGCATTGAGGAGGTAAGTTGGTAAACTTAAATTTCTAAAGAAATGTTGAGATACTGCTATATGAACAGCATGTTATATTGTACCTATTAAAACTAAATGTTCTTTTTTTAAACTTTTAAGTTTCGAGATTGCAGGGAAGAAGTGTTGAAGTTTCTTTGCGTGTTTATGGAGAAAGTTGGTGACAAAATTCATCCTTATGCCTGTAATATTAAGGTGGGTAAAGGAAAATTGTTTCCTAAGGGTCTTTGCCAAACGGTTGAAACAATTCTGGTGGGTCTCATACTGTAACAGAGTCATAACTATCTTTCACGCCTCCCAGTCTGCCTTACCCGTCTCTAGTGTTCTTCTTAGAGCTGAAATAACTTGATTGACATAAAGTGTAGTTCATACAACAGAGAAGTGTGGAATTGTTTCTTCAACTATAGACTTAATTGTATTAACTTCTCTTTATAGAACATAATAAGTATTGATTTTGAAAATAAGTTAGTGATATTGAAAATAATAGTTATAACTTTTAAATTATATAGACTAAATAGTTTAATATTTTAAATGTTTCTATAGGTGATTATTAGTTTTAAATACTGATTTTGAAAAATTTCTCCTGCAAAGTTGTTACTTTTGCAATATATACAGAAATTGGTTGAAACTACAATACCTCTACATATGGGGTATGTTGAATCTACGTTGCTGAATAATACTGCTTTGCCTAGAAATACTTGACTGCACCATTGCACTTTCTGATCTCAATTTAGTAACTATGTATTGTAAGGAATGATAGTACAGAGGCAGAAAATTTGCTATGTGTGTCTTTTATTCCAGAAACTGCACTTTCTTTACTGGAGCTGTTATTTGTTATTATGTCAGGCAGTGCTGCAGTATTGTCAGTGAAGCCACTTTCAAGACTGAATATTTTTATTGGTTTAGTCTTTTTTTAAAACCTTAAACTTGTTAGGAACAGATACTTTAAACAGGTAGATGAATATGTTGTTATTTTTGAATTCCCTTCTCTACTTACAAGTATTATAATCTTCATTTTCTTTCCTGTCTAGCAAACTTGTATTAGTGTTTATACAAAAGAGAGAGCAGCAAAATGTAAAATCCCAGCTCTGGAACTTTTGATTAAGGTACAATGCATTTTGTAAATCTCTTCTGTTACTAGAAAAAGAAGAAAATCTGTTGTATTACTATAGTTGTGCTATGTCATGCAATAAATCTGTAGTCTGCAGTAGCAAGAGACTAGCGATAGTGTAATATTTAGATGTTAGTATAAGACATTAACAACAGCTTGTCTTTGATATTCCTCCAATAGATTGATTAGATCTGAGCATGTCATTCTTTCATCTGCTAGAGCAAGACACAATTGTTTTGGGGGCAGCTGCAGATCTCTCTCTCAGTTTAATGCATTTTTTTAATAGAGAAATTTTGCAGTTCAATTGTATTCTTACTTTAAAATACTATGTATTAACATATAATATTATATTAGGCACAGTATGTGAAAGGTGTGGAGGAGAACATTTTTCTTCAGAAGTTTTATAGCTGTGAGACAGTAATTTCATAAAGTGCTTCCTTAGAATGCATTAGCCCCTTGTTTTGCAAATGCTTTTGCACCTGCTTAGTTTTGTTTATGAGAAAGAGAACTCCCTTCTGAGTTATTCTGAGTCAGTTCTTCCATGAATTGGATGGGCTTTATAGCAGCAGGGAGAGAAATACAATATGATAAAGGCTACTGCAGATTTGCCAAGACTGTGGTCATGTGTGTTTTTTAAAAATATATATAAAAAATAATTTTTAAAACACTACTGTGTAATTTTTATGTAGATTATATATATAAAATATGTAGAACATAACTAATACATTTTATATTGATACATCTATAAGAAAGTAGTTGTTAAAGTAGATTTCATGCCAGTACTCCTTCCTGGACCAGCCACTTTAAATCTCTTTCATTGAATAGCATACTTAAGCTGAAGTTACACACATGAACTGTGTTTTTATTTAGACCAAGGAGGATTGTGGTAGTGATATTAATGATTTTCCTTAATTTGGGGGGGGTTTATCTATCTTAGTTGCTCCAAAGTTTACAACGTTCCTGTCTGATGGAAGAAATGAAAATTGGGGAGATATTTAATAAATTTTATGGGGAACTTGCCACAAAAAGTAAAGTTCCTGATACAGGTAGGCTTTAGTTTTTCTGTCAATGTCCTTAGTTTTTGGACAAACTTACACTCAGTTTTTGTTGGATTATACCCTATAGAAATGTATAATTGTTATTCCCATGGCCAGTGTGTTTAAAAATGGTAGCTGTCATGTTTTAGATCTAGTAAAATTTGTTCAGGTCTTCTGATCATGATCATGCAGTTTGCTGCTTCTTAGCAGACCTGTATACATGTATAAGCTAACACATGGGAGAAATCATATAATTGTATTTAGTGGTGGCAATTCATACTGAATTTAAGCATAGGTCTGGTTGAGGATTCACTGAATCACAGAATCACTAAGGTTGGAAAAGACCTTTAAGATCATCAAGTCCAACCATCAACCCAACACCACCATGCCCACTAAACCATGTCCCAAAGTGCCACGTCTACGTGTTTTTTGAACGCCTCCAGTGATGGTGACTCCACCACCTCCCTGGGCAGCCTGTTCCAATGTTTGACCACTCTATTGGTAAAGACATTTTTCCTGGTATCCAGTCTAAACCTCCCCTGGCGCAACTTGAGGCCATTTCCTGCTTTCCTATCGCTAGTTACTTGGGAGAAGAGACCAACACACACCTCACCACAACCCCCTTTCAGGTAGTTGTAGAGAGCAATAAGGTCTCCCCTCAGCCTCCTCTTCTCCAGACTGAACAATCCCAGGTCCCTCAGCCACTCCTCCTAAGACTTGTTCTCCAGACCCCTCACCAGCTTCGTTGCCCTTCTTTGGACACGCTCCAGCAATTCAATGTCTTTCTTGTAGTGAGGGGCCCAAAACTGAACACAGGATTCGAGGTGTGGCCTCACCAGTGCCGAGTACAGGGGCACGATCACTTCCCTGCTCCTGCTGGCCACACTATTTCTGATACAGGCCAGGATGCTGTTGGTCTTCTTGGCCACCTGGCCACACTGCCGGCTCATGTTCAGCTGGCTGTCAGCCAGCACCCCCAGGTCCTTTTCCACTGGGCTGCTCTCCAGCCACTCCTCAAGCCTGTAGCGTTGCATGGGGTTGTTGTGACCCAAGTGCAGGACCCTGCACTTGGCCTTATTAAACTTCATACAGCTGACTTCACCCCATCGATCCAGCCTGTCCAGATCACTCTGCAGAGCCTTCCTGCCCTTGAGTAGATCAACACTCCCACCCAGCTTGGTGTCATCTGCAGACTTACTGAGGCACCACTCGATCCCCTCTTCCAGATCATTGATAAAGATACTGAACAAGTCCGGCCCCAAAACTGAGCCCTGGGGAACACCACTTGTAACCAGCTGCCAACTGGATTTAACTCCATTCACCACAACTCTTGGGGCTTGGCCATCCAGCCAGTTCTTTATCCAGCGAAGAGTACACCTCTAAGCTATGAGCTGCCAGTTTCTCCAGGAGAATGCTGTGGGAGATGGTATCAAAGGCTTTACTAATGTCTAGGTAGACAATGTCCACAGACTTTTCCCTCATCCACTAGGCGGTCACCTGGTCATAGAAGGAGATGAGGTTGGTGAAGCAGGACCTGCCTTTCATGAACCCGTGCTGGCTGGGCCTGATCTCTTGGTTGTCCTGCACATGCCTTGTGAGCGCCCTCAAGATAAATCTCTCCATAATCTTCCCTGGTACCGAGATCAGGCTGAGAGGCCTGTAGTTCCCCAAATTCTCCTTCCAGCCCTTCTTGTAGATGGGCATCACATTGGCAAGAATTCCTGACATAAAAAAAGTATTTGTAGGTCTAATTTGTTATTATTAGTCTCTGAGTGCCTAAATCCTGAAAGTAATTCCAGCTTTCTTGTCGTTAACTAACTTAACTTTGCTAGGCTCTTAGCTTTTTATTTTTTTTCCCTAGGTTCAAATGCTAACCTGGTGTAACTGAACCTTTGAAGTTATGCTTATATCTGTTTTATAACTATGCACACACATACCCCTATAACTTTGAGCCTTAAGAGCAGTCCTGGTCCCTTCAGTGGGTCCTCTTATCAAAAGCAGAGGCTGTCCATCCCTGTCAAAGTTCATGTAAACCCCAGCTTGGTTGCTAAAGCTCTTTGTAACCTTATTCCAACCTTAGCTGGTTTTGTGCTCAGAGCTGCAGTTTCAGTGTGATAGTTCCTGCATTGGTTGCCCCCAGTGTGAATTCATCAGCTCCTGCCTTGCCTAATTATGTTATTTATGATTTTAAGGACACTAATATGAGCTCTAGTTTGATCGTCTTGGGTAGTTACAGCTGAAATCTTGGCTTGACAGGTCTAACCCCACAAACCTTGCTGTGCCTGTGTAGAACCCTGTAGTCTGAACTCAAGTCTAGAAAATTCTGCTAGCTGTTGGCCTTAACCAACCAAAGACCCAGCATAACCTCAAGGCCAGCAGCAAACTTGGATTAGTGATAAATGCTTCCTCAGTGGATATGGCCTTTATTAATCAGTTTTCTAAGCCACATTTAAAAAGAGTAAATGTATTTAACTTATTACTGTGAGAGGAGGATGCATCTCACATTGTAGTATGTAGAGAGAGATATATATCTATGTATGTACATCATAAAGAGCCATCTTTCCCACATGCTAATCAGAAATTAAAATCAAACCATCAGGGATGGTCTTCACATGGTTGCAAGTTACACAGGAATTGCAATGGAAATGTCAAAGTAATTATTTCAGTAATTAATATTTAATAATATTAAATTACTTTCTAGTACTGGAGAAGATTTATGAGCTTTTGGGAGTTTTGGGAGAGGTCCAGCCTAGTGACATGATTAACAGCTCTGAAAAACTATTCCGAGCCTATTTGGGAGAGCTTAAAACACAGGTATGATTGGGATTTCTTTTCAGACTCTTGCATTGATTTGTTTTTTTTTTCCTTTGATGTGTGTAGTGCTGTATGCTGGAATAGTATTGTAACTAGTACAATTTGTAGGGATCTAATTAGACAATCATAAACGCTTCCTTAAGAACTGTTAAAGTTTTTGTTCTGTGGTATTGAGAAGCTTTCAAAGTAAAAATTCAAGGCCATTAGTGACAGTCAATTAACCAAATTACTGCAAGAAAAGATGGCATGTGATGATCATTGTGGTAGCACCCAACAAGATTTATATTGCCTTGCACTGGTAGTTTCTGATTTGGTCTCTACTGGCAGCAAAATCCTTGCACTTCAGGTAAATATCACGGCACTGCTGAACTTCACTTTCATATTTTCTTCACTTTTAAGACATTAGTGTGTGCTATCTAAGTTTTGCTGTGGTTGGTCTTGGTGGAACGTATTTCATGCTTCTCAAAGGATTTCTTATGCTTCTGTAATTCAACTCCCTCCCAAATGATATGAAACTTCTGAGTAGGAGATGTTTCTGTGGGCTTGTGTTCATAGAGGTGGGTGCTGACATAACTATATTAAGTTGGAATATGTTATTTTTATCTACACTTCTAGGAACTGTAAGTTTATCTTAGCTTGAGGATAATACTTGTTTCGATTCCAACTTTTTAGATGACATCAGCTACAAGGGCACCCAAGCTACCTGTTGTAGCAGGGTGCCTGAGGGGACTGGCTGCACTCATGTACAACTTTACCAAATCTGTGGAGGAAGGTATGTTCTTTTTCTATGTGAAAGACAGTTATACAATTCAATATATTTTGGTTATTACACAGCCAGCAAGCAGCACCATTTCTCACTGGGAACTCAGAATGAAAATTTCCCTACTGGGTAGATGGTTTATGCAAAAGCAAGCCCTCTTCAGCTCCGTGGTCCTTGTAGTCTGTCTTTGTGTGGAGTGGCTTCATCAGTGTGTTTCTGTATGTAAATGTTTGAAGTGCTATTTTCTAACCAGAGGTTGGGCAGCTATGAACGCCACATTGAAGCTGGAATGCAGTTTATACAGAGATGTGTTTCCCTTAGAAGAGACAAGTCTGTTAAAACATAGGTATCCAGAAAAATCAATGAATACAGATGTACTTTTTTTTTCAAATTTAAGAGTACTTCAGGAAAAAGCATTTCTGCCTCTTAAAATGAGATATGTAAGGCTTGCCAGTATTGCTGCTTCATACCAAGTTTTGGGTAAAAATACCTCTGTCTTCTCTCTACCTCTTGTGTGTCAATAGTGAAATACTCATTATTAAATTGTTTCGCAGATCCTCAGACTGCAAAGGAGATTTTTGATTTTGCAATGAAGGCAATCAACCCACAGGTAAATCTGCCACGTGTTAATTGTTCTGCATAAATGGATTAGCACTGATGAAGAATATATCATATATGACAAACCTTTTCTGATATTACAGGTTGATCAGAAGCGATATGCAGTGCATCTAGGTAAGATTGTACATTATTTCAATTTGTGCTGAGGTGGATACCATACATACAATGGTGTCTTCTGTCTGGAGTTGTTTATTCTCTAATGGCTGTCTTCAGATGGCTCTAGTCTTCAGTCTTCTAAGCTGATCGGGGAGCAAAGCTGTGTACTTTAAGGTGGAATCTAAAGAATTAAACATGTATTTGGTTAAACTAGGCAAGTCTAATCAGCTTATAGACAGCAGCATTACACTTGATGCCATTTGCCGCTCTGGAGTAGTACAAAACCCTGGTATGAGAAGGGAAGCATGGTAGGAGTAGAAGTAAGAGGAATCTAGCAAATTAGGAGAAAAGAGAAGATGGTGGATTGGGTTAAAGGAAAAAAATAGTAAGAGAAGGGGAATTTCACTGGAAGGAGGAGAAAGAAATTGGGAACAAATTAAGTTCATGAAAAAAGATGAGGAATTGGCCTGTGAAATGTCAGTGGCTTATGCAGAAATTGCAAAAATGCAAGGTTTAGATATTAGGCCAATGGCAACTGTGAAGGGTAAAACCCTTTAAGGTAGTCGTCTGCAGAAAAAAAAATTCATTAAGGATCTTGAAATTTCACTTATGCTTATATTTGGGATTGTGAAATTACCTATATTCTGAATTATTTATTTGTCTGCATGTTTGTCTCCAGTTTGGTGGAGGAGGGAACTTGAGCATATGGTAGGTATACCTATGACTTGAGTCATGGTAGGTATACCTACCTAAAGTCCTAATGTGAACTTTTATAGTCTGGTCTGTTTTTGGAAAGTGGAATGAGTTTGGGCTTTAATGAGAATTGTTTTTTAAATTGCAGCTGGTTTACAGTTGTTCAGCTGGCATGCTGCTCAGTTTGGTGCCTTGCTCCTGGATAACTATGTCTCCCTCTTTGAAGCAATGTGCAAATGGTGTGGACACACAAATCAGGAGCTGAAGAAAGCCAGTCATTCTGCACTAGATTCATTCCTCAAGCAGGTATTGTAACTTTACTGGGATCTCTGAGACTAAAGCAAAGTCAAATTTCTTGAAATAGTGGGAATATTTGGTGCTTGGAAGTTCAGTGACTCTGTTCAGTAAATAATTATTTTGTTTCAAGTGCTTCGTATTAATTATTTTGTTTCAAGTGCTTCGTATTATGAGCTAGGTATATTTTAAGACTTACTGTAACTTTTTTGTGGCTTTTTTCATGTTTCTGGAAATACTGAAACTTTTCTATCTGCTTTACAGGTTTCTTTAATGGTAGCTAAGAATGCAGAGCTACACAAGAGCAAGTTGCAGTTCTTCATGGAGCAGTTCTATGGAATCATCAGAAGAATGGATTCAAGCAACAAAGAGTTATCCATTGCCATTCGTGGATACGGGTTTTTTGCAGCAGTATGTGCAGGAAACTTATTCTGATAAAGGAGCGTACTGAATGGATTTACAGCTAGGATTCATATATTGTTCATTTTACAATTTTACACAGCTTGTTATATAGGGAAGGCTCATGTTTCTAGGTTAAGTGTTGAACTCAATTAGCTACACTGTAAAATATGTTGTGGTTGAAAATTATTGAGGGTTGTAGTTACTTCTGCTTGTCCACTGTTTCTGAAGTGAAAAAGCAGGGGCTTCATATACAAGCTGTCATAAAACTTAAGGATGTGCTTAATCGCTTAAGTACAGGCAATACCTCTGCATTTAGATGGTAGAATTCAGGCCAGCTCTGCTCTGGAAGCAGTTCAGGTATGTTTCCTACAGAGCAGGAATCTCAATCAGAACAGCCACAATGCACTGCTGACTGCAGGATACTCGGAGGTAATTTGTGAAACAACTGCAAATTAAAAAAAAATGAAACCAAGCTTATATACCTGCCCTCCACATATGTATGTTTGTCAGGAAGCACCATTAAGAAGCAGCTTCCAATTTTTGTCAGCAGTCAACTAAAATGAGAATATAACAATAAAGTTAAGGTTCTATAAAGAAAGGGTGGTGTTTATGTATCTGCTTGATGGTGGTACCCCAACTTTTATATAACAAAGTTCTAGACATTCTTTTTCTCTCTCTCTCAAAGCGAAGGTTTGGTTAAATAATCTCAAAGATGATTTAGAGGTTAGGATATGTGATGGAATAGCTGGTTACTAGTTGAATCCTTTTCATTTTGCTGCCTTTTGAGCAGAATGAGTTTGTTTTGTAGAATTTTCAACGTGCTTTGTTGAAACCTAGTTTTCCTCTTCTGTGATGTGAGCTAGAAAGACACTGAGTTAAAGGTACTGTTTCCAGAAAATCTTAAGTATTTCAAATTACTGAATTGAAAGAACCTTGTTAAAAGTATCTGTTACAGAAACAACTAGTTAATTAAAATTGCATAATGTAAATACAGACACAGGTTAAAACTGCAAATTTTAACAGGAAAAAGGGATCTTAATGCTACAATACCTATAAATTTTTAATATGTTAAGACACACTAATAGTTGTTAGTGTGTTTAGACTAAATCTTGCCCAATCATTGGATGCTAGGTTGTGAGGAAGCAGAATCTTGCTGCTACTGCAAGTAGTGGCTTATCCTGAACACAAATTCAGTGACTGATTCAGTTTCAAGGCAGAATATTTATTTTACTGTCTAATCACTAAAATAATTTTAAAGTAATACTTGCAGTTCTGCAAATGATAAATGGGTAGTCTTAATTTTGTCAGCATGTTTTTGGACAGACTAGATCAACCTTTAGCCTAACTCTCATATTCTATCATTACCTAAATCAGTCCATTCTTTTTCCATGGTGAGTTCCCTAGTACAGTTCTTGCCTGTGACCTGGTTGCTTTACCACAAAGACTGCTTTTTGACCTAGCTCATGCTAAATACTGTAATTTACAAATCATTCTATAGAAATCTGTAAGCATTATTACATACCCTCTAGAACTGTTTGGAATGCTTTCCACTTGTTCATTAGTTTAGGAGTAGTCTTTATCCTCTGTACAGATCCCAATACAATTGAAGTTAAGAATTTGGGCTGCTGGGTTAAATGTTAAATAGTAGTAGCCTGTGAATGATAATTGGTTAAACCATATTAAGGTAAGCCACTTACTACTTTAATGCAGCTAGGTCAAAATATAAATAACTATTGGCATCCATAATGCCAAATTTAAGATATTTACACCAAATGGAATGCTTTTCAGGCTGGATTTGAAATTGTGTCACTGAAAGTTCAAGTACTCTTACACTCCATCAGGGAACTATTACTATAGTTCATTGCAGGTTCCATGTTTCTCATACACATAGCAAGTAGAATACTTAAAGTTAGTTTGTTCACACGTATTGAGTTCCTGGAAAAATTTAAAATATTATTCTTATTATGGTTCAGTGAAGACTTGGCTGGGTTTTAGTGCTACAGCATACATTTTCTTGGCTGTGCAAAGTTGCTAAATCAGTATTTTATTTTCTCTCTGTAAGCCCTGTAAAGCTATACATTCTAAGGATGTTGACAACATGTATGTTGAGCTCCTTCAACGTTGTAAGCAAATGTACCTCACAGAAGCAGAAACAATAGATGACCATCTGTATCAGCTACCAAGTTTCCTCCAGTCCATTGCAAGTGTGATATTCCATATGGATACAGTAAGTGGAGTATTCAAAGTACCAGTCAATTTTTTTAATGCAGCTACAGATGTATAAGGAGGTAGTAGCTATAAACTTAGCTATGATCAGAGGTGTTTCTTTATATGAAATACGATGACATTTAGCTCCTAGAGGATGGGAAGAATATCAGGAGAATACTTTATTGGATTTTATTTGAATAAAGAAAATGCATAGAATGTATTAAATAAAATGCTACAGTGCATTGTAATGAAAAACATGATAGCCAAATGTGAATAAGTTTTTATTCATTTTAGGCCAAGCTATTTATTTGGACCTAGGCTTCCCCTTCTCTTACGTGTTTATACCACTCTATTGCTGCTTTTTCTTTTGGTACTGATACTTAGCATGTTCTCTGAGGATGATACTTTGATTTTCCTCTGATGCTATGCTGTCAGTGTTCAACCGAGGGCTTTCTGGATCCTAGCTGGAGCTGAGAAGGTTGGGGCAGAGAAGAGACTTTCACTTACAGTCTGTATTCAGATTGTTAAGGATGAACAGATTATACTGCTGTGTTGTTATTGTTTAATTAAATTGGTACTTTTCTAATAAGCTTAAGACTGGTTCCACCGAAGCACTAATCTATTCAGGAGCTACTTTGCATAATGTGTTCCAGGAAACTTTCTTACTCTGTTTTGTTTCGTTTTTTGTGATTTGTTTTTGTTTTTTATTTCTAAGATGAATTCACTTGCTAAGTCTTTTATTGTTCTCAGAGCGGGTCATGATGTAAACTCTTGTAAGAACGTATCTTGCTGAAATAATTTAGCATAATTCTTCACATTGATACTGAGTTATAATCATTGTCTTTGCATGATGGGTGTTTTGTTTTTATTTCTTCTAGATTCCTGAAATATACACTCCAGTTCTTGAACATCTAGTTGTGCTGCAGATCAATAGCTTTCCACAATACAGTGAAAAAATGCAGTTAGCCTGTTGCAGATCTATTATAAAGGTATTTCTAGCCCTCTCAGGAAAAGGTCCAGTTCTCTGGAGTTTTATTAGCACTGTGGGTGAGTCTGTGATATTAACTTTATTGTGTTTTTTGGGGGGGTTGTGTTTTTTTGGGTTTGGATTTTTTTTTTCCCCCTAAACTGGCTCTGAGAGAGATACGCGGAATAGCCATTCATTCAAAAATTAAGCTCTCCTGTCCTCTAATTAATAATGAAGTTTTTGGGTTCTCATTGTGTTCTTTTTCAGTATCCATTGTTAAGTCACTTAAAGAATACATTTAACAACTGTTTTGGATGACAGAGTGGCTATCATCAAGGGCAGGAGAATATATTTTTGTGATAATCTGTTTAAACGTAGGACTTATATGTTCCTGCTCTGAAGGATTGTGGTGAGAAAGGATTTTCATGGAGAAATGTACAAAAATCTGTTCAATACCCCTTCAGTAACCCCTACAAAATATCACAAAAAGTAAGGTGTCATCTCTGTTAGAAATGCAATTCTTTAATGCTCTGGAACTTGTACATAGTAAAAATGAAAATTCCAAATACGCATTTAGTCAGATACAGGCCTGCGAATGTAATAATGAATGTGTTCGGCATTGGTAGCTGACAATTCAAGTAGCCTCCAGCATGCTGACGTTTCATTATAATGATTTTCAGAAATTATTTTTCATTTCTTTCAATTATTTATGGTAGCTTTTCTCTATTGCTGTGGCATTTTCATTGTTTTCTATGTTCTTGAGTCAGGATGTGGTGCACGCAAGCACCATGCCAGAATGGCGATCCTAAGTCCATGTCTGTGAGACTCGTTGGGAGCTGTTGCCTTTTTCTATATGGGCATTATGGGCAATGCCTTGGTCATTACTGCATTCAGAGTCAGGAAAAAGCAGTATTGAGAAAAAGTAGTGAGAAACAAGTTCAAAATTGGTTTCCAGTGAAACATCCTAGAGTTATGGCTATGGTTTTGGCTATATTTGTACTTAAAGAAAAATCTGTGTTCTTTTGCCTTTCCCTCATCCTGACAGAATATGGAAAATAGAAGACTGATTTAATTCATTGCTAACATAATGAACTATATGGTCGCTGTGCCTTTTTAAGTCTGTTCAGGCAAATTTTTTTTTTTTTTTTTTATTTCAGTGCATCAGGGATTAATCAGAATCTTCTCCAAGCCGATCACTTTTTCAAAGGTAAAATAACTGTTTAAACATATTTATTTCATCTAGATTCCTAGGGTATACATTCCAGTTCTTGCAGATCTAGCCCAGTAAACAGGCAAGGGACCACAGAAGCAAAAATAGTACTGTCCGTTTTGAAATGTGGCTCAGTTGTTATTAGCCTCTGTTCCCTATATCTGCTCAGCATAATGAGGATGTGCCTCTTGTACTGAATGGAAAAAATGATAGGAAATAGACTTTTGTTCTCTGCAGTTCTTGTTTGCTCAGGTTGTCTGTAACAAAGTAGCTTGTAATTAAGGTCATACAGTTTTCTTCCAGGTTAGTAAATTTTGGATACCTTGAAAGTTTTACTGAATGTTTGTGTTAAGGGAGGATTTTAAAATTTTTTTTATCCTGTGCAGCAGGGTAACTATAGAGTTCCTCCAATAACTGACCACTAATAGAAGAGCATTAGAGATTTTTGAAAGGACCTCGTTGCTTTGTGCTCTTTTCAGATTGGTTAAGTGAGAAAGAAACATGAAATGTTTAGCTACCTGCAGAAGTAATTTTACATTGTGTTTTAGCTTGGGTCAGGTAGTTACATATGTGGTTGTATTGGGTCTGTCTGAGATCAGCCCTCATAGTTCTGTGCTTTGTATTCATAGCTAGAAAAGCTGTTGATAACACGCAAGTATTTTGGTTACTGCTGAGCAGTGCTCGCACAGCATCCAGGCTGTCTCTCCAACATTCCCCCTCACCAGTAGGCTGGGGGTGGGCAAGATCTTGAGAGGGGAAATAGCCAGGACAGCTGACCCAAACTGACCAAAGGGATATTCCATACCATACGAGGTCAGCTCAGCAATAAAAGCTAGGAGAAAGGAGGAGGGGGGACGCATTATTTATTACGACGTTTGTCTTCTGGAACAACTGCTACACATACTGAAGCCCTGCTTCCCGGGAGGTGGCTGGGCATTGCCTGCTCTACTGAAGCCCTGCTTCCCGGGAGGTGGCTGGACATTGCCTGCTCATGAGAATTAGAGAATAAATCTTCTGTTTTCCTTTGCTTCTGCGCGCAGCCTTTGCTTTTGCTTTATTAAACTGCTTTATCTTGACCCACGAATTTTTTCCATCTTATTCCCCACCCCTACATCCTGCTGGGGGGTAGAGGAGTGATAGGGTGGCTTGGTGGGCACGTGGCATCCAGCCAACATCAACCGACTACAGCAGTGTTTCTGAAAAACCTCTTGTCCTTTTCAGGACTTTTTTGGAAAAGAAGCTCCTGGATCAGAAGAAGCCCGTGAAGCTGGAGAGGTTGGGACAGGGAGATGGAAAGTACCAACGTATAAGGACTATCTGTATCTCTTTAGAAGTTTACTGAACTGTGACACAATGAAGGTAAAAGCATAGTTAGTGTGGAAATACAAAAGGAAAAATAATCCTGAGTTTTACCACTGCTTTTCTAACCCTAGACTTTTTCCAAATGTCATGTTGTAGGAGAACTGTTTCCTGGTTTTAGTTGGATTTTGTGGCTGATAAATGAATTGAACAGGGATGAATTTAGGCTTCCATAGCTAAGAAACATCTAAAGCTGGATTCTCTGGATCATTCAAATCTTGGTTTGAAAATTCAAGCAATAATTTTCATTGGTGTTTTGAAATGTGAACTTTTTTCTTCCTACAAAGGAATGTGTTTTTGAAGATGAAAATTTTGTTACTGCAAATTCACCACTTCAGTCCCTGAGTCGTTTGCTATATGATGAACTTATAAAATCTGTTTTGAAGATTATTGAGAAATTGGACCTGACTATTCAGAAACTGGATGTTAATGAAGAGGTGAGACCTGATGAC